>NC_052099.1:28413736-28498736 GCF_015852505.1 Tachyglossus aculeatus | reverse complement strand
AGACAATGGTTCTTTTCTGTGCATATTTGTATTCGGGAATGAGATGACTTTTCCTGCTTCCTCTCTGGACTTTTCCTTGTTTACTTTTTTTCTTATTTATGTCAACTTCTGACTGACTTTAGGAGAACTTCTTAGACAGGAGAAATCTGAAAATGAGGCCTAGAGTTTTCATTAAGCTACATTCCTGTGGCAAATCAATAAAACAAGCAAGTCTTTCATGTCAGTAAGTCCACAAACTGTGATGTTATCTTCATAATGAATAGAAAGATGGGATCATGACTATTAAAGAAAGAGGAACAATAACCCTCATTTAGAGGAAGTGGCAAGAAAGATGGGGAAAAAAGGAGAATTTAGAAGGTGGGAAAAGTTATGTTTACAGTTACTCTTTTACTATTTTAATATTCATGGTTCAAAATTAAATTATATTAGATGACAAAAATAAGAATGATAATGGAGGGAAATGAGACTGCAAATTACCAGTATATCAAATACTTTAAAGACTGGGTAAGGAGGCAGGACTTATGCCATCTGATAAAATGGTTTTCCAATGAAAATGGAAGAAAAACATGTGAAGGCTCATGGGTAAAAATCAGGATGGCTCCTCCCAGTAAGATATAGGTCAGACAGGAGCAGGAAGAGGAATTCCTGCAGCAATGATGGGAAGTGACAATGAAAAATGTGAGGGGGCAAAAGGGCCAAGTGATGGAGGAGTTGAAGAGCTGGTGGTGAAAGAGGAGCAATCTAGTAATGGAGCAGGAAAAGGAGAATGTGCAAAATCTGGAAATGTTTTCTCTGACTACCATTTCTGAAGAATCATTCAGAGATTCAGTGAGGGGGTGGAAGAAGGAAAATGGGGAAGGTGGTATGGAAGGACCCATAAGTAGAGGAGTGATTAATGCTAGAGAAATCAAGAGAAAAAAAACTTATGCTATTCAGAGGCAGCATGAAGCAGAATCAGGAGAACGGGGTTCTACTTTCAGCTGTCCCACTGGCCTCCATGTAACTTCAGGCAAGTCACTTAACCTCTCTGTAAAATGGGAAGATAGCTGCTCTTCCTGCCCAAATTGTGAGCCCCTTGTTCTTTCATATCTTCACCATTTTTTAACATAGTGCTGGGCATCTAGTTAGTACCTGATATTATTATTATGGGCCAGAGTTATAAAGGAAAGATAAGATCTGTCCCTCCTGAAAGCCAGGTCTTCTTACTTCCAGAGATTCTACTCTGTGATACAGATAGCACCAAGATGCAGCAAGGTGTAGTAGATAGAACATGATGATGATGGCATTTACTAAGCGCTTACTATGTGCAAAGCACTGTTCTAAGCTCTGGGGAGGTTACAAGGTGATCAGGTTGTCCCACGGGGGGCTCACAGTCTTAATCCCCATTTTACAGATGAGGTAAATGAGGCTCAGAGAACTTGAGTGACTTGCCCAAAGTCACACAGCTGACAAGTGGTGGAGCCTGGATTTGAACCCATGACCTTTGACTCCAAAGCCCGTGCTCTTTCCACTGAGCCACGCTGCTTCTCACAACATGGGCCTGGAAGCCAGAAGGTTATGGATTCTAACCCCGGCTCCACCACTTGTTTGCTATGTGACCTTGGGCAAGTCATTTAACTTCTCTGTACTTCAGTTAACTCATCTGTCAAATGGGGATTAAGACTGTGAGCCCCTCATGGGACCACCTGATTAGCTTGTATCTACCCCAGCACTTAGAACAGTGCTTGGCACATAGTAAGTACTTAACAAATACTATTATTATTATTATTATTACTCTCCTTACTAGTCTTCTTGCAGTAGGCATCCTTGAGCTCATGGTTATCAATTGAGAGAGGGTGGATGGGGCTGAGGGAGGGGATGAATAAAGGGAGCAAATCCAAGTGAAAGAACAACAGAAGGGAGTGGGAGAAGAGGAAATGAGGGCTTAGTTGGGGAAGGCCTGTGCTTAACAAATACCATTAAAAAAAAAATCTCTAAACTCTCACAGACATAGACACCACTGTGTCCCTTCCCATTTGCCAAATACGTTTTGAATATGATGCCATACAAACACGGTCAAATGAAGGGAGGACACCAGGGCATGAAACCAAAGGATGATTAATGATCATGGAAAAATGGAGATGTTAAAAGTACCACGTAGAAATCATGTATAAAAGGAAGAGGGGAAAGTCACTGGGAATGACTCTGGCATTCTTCTGCAGTGACTCTGATATCAAAGATGAAACATACATAAACATTAAGAGTGGTAAAATTTATGAAAATTTTGGAAGAATTGTTTTTCATAATTTTTAGAAAAAACCAATAGACAATGCAGTGATGGATCAACCAGTAAAGATGCTGAACCAGTTCGGGCCATAAACAGGTAAATATATTGAATCATGACAAACTGAAGCAAAATCCTTTACAGCCACACACCTGCCATCATATGGATCTAAAGAACATCTAAGTGTAGATTATTTTATGGTTAAATGCTTCAGGTGTGGAGAACATAAGCAATGCCAATTCTTTAAAAAGCTCCAGGGGTTGGTTACCCATTTCTTTCTACATCAGGCAGACTCCTGATGTTGTCAAACAGCTTTCTTCCTCTTATTCGCAACAGCTGGCTCTTTTTTTCTTTATCTTCTTTATTCCTTTATGTCTCCTTTATCTTCTCACCTTCCTACTCTCTTCAATATGCAATGGGCCCTGAAATTGTGGTAAGCAAGCTCATTGTGGACAAGGAATGTATCTACCAACTTCATTGTTCACTTCCCTCTGCACACAGTAAACACTCAATAGAGAAGCAGCCTGGTTTAGTGGAAAGTGCCCAGAGTTTGGGAGTCAGAGGTCATGGGTTCTAATCCCGGCTCTGCCACTTATGAGCTGTGTGACTTTGGGCAAGGCACTTAACTTCTCTGTGCCTCAGTTACCTCATCTGTAAAATGGAGATTAAAACTGTGAGCCTCACGAGAGACAACTTGCTTACCCTGTATTTTACCACAACACTTAGAACAGTGCTTGGCACATAGTAAGCACTTAACAAAATGCCATCATCATTATTATTATTACCATTGATTATAATTTCACAGTGTCTATGCCCACACATCCTCAACATCCTAATACTACCACGGAGAAAAGAAAAAAAAAACTAATGCAACTTAGGTAAAAGGAAGCGCTGTTATTTTAACAAATGTCCAGAGTTAGAACAGACCAGCTGTTGGTGAAAGTAACAGGAGCAAGAAGTAAAAGCAAAATGCCTAATACAAAGCCTTTCAGAAGGAAAATTGGCTAAGATAAAGAAGAGAAGGGAGGTGATAAAATGGAGAGGAAAGAAAAGAGGGGGGGGAGTGGGGAAAAATAACCAAAATAAATACAGACACTGAAACAGTAGGGAAAGGAGAACAAATATGAATTTTTAAAATCAGCCATATGAAAGAAGGTTAAAACAAGTCCAAGTGAAAGCTTTCTTGGGTGGAGCGGACTACGAAAGACTTGAGTCAGAGGGTGGGGGCCAAGAAAAGGCATGGAGCGCAAGTTTGGAGTAGTACAATTTCCTGTCAACAGCAAGCTTGAAGAAAGGGAAAGAGCAAACAAGAGGTAAAGACAGAGAATGGTCCATGACTGATAAGACAAAGACAGAAGACAATAAAGCAGAGCAGGGGGGGACAGGTAAAGAAATCATTTTTAATTAAGTTTGGCATTTGGGTCTTGATTGGAGCAAAGATAAGTTAATGTCAAGAGCTCAATCAAGATGAGTAAGACCAGTGTTAAAAAGCATTAAAAAGTGAGACACAGCACTAAGTGGAGTGCTCAGAACGCAATAGCCGCTCAATAAAAACCCATGATTGATGGAATCCCAGTAATAGTAATAAACCCTTACGGAGTGCAGAGCACTGTACTAAGTACTGGGAGAGAATATACCAGTGGGAATTAAACATCGTCCCTGTCCCTCATGCAGCTTACAATCTAAAAGGGTAGGTGGGGAAAAGAGACAGAAGACAGACCTATCAGAAATGATGGAACATTAAAACACAACACAAATGGGCGCAAAGTCTCAGTTATGACAGAGGAGTCCGAGACCATGGAGAGCAAGTGGGGACCGAGGATCCCGTTATGCGATGCTTTTCAGGGTGGGGATGGAGATTTGAAGTTGCATGGGATGCCTTAGGAACTCGTTGGAAACCAAGAGGGGCATTTAGGCCTAGAAGACTTTCTTCTGGACACCTTCTAAAAGAATGTCAATTCTTTGAGACCTTCAGGTAGAAGCTACCTGACTCTGTATGTCAGTGGGGAATGGGAAGAGATTAGATTAGTTGGCACTTTCGTCCTCCCATCCACTGAAGGACAAGATGGGGAGATACCCATCTAAATTAAATTGTGAGCTTCCTGGGTGATGGGGACTTGTCCGATCTCAAATTGGTATCTTCCCCACCGCTTAGGCATTTATTCTGTGCCCAGTAATTGTGCTAGTAAACATCCTAACTAGTCCACCATCAAATTCATCTTAGGACGGTCCATAACACAATCATTTACTTCTTTAAAGCATTTTGAAATATCAAATGAAAACAGTAATCTACTTAAATCCTCTCCTCAATGTGTGGAGAAGAATTGGTCATTGAGAATATCAGAGCTATGGTTTTGTTGCAGGGATGGTGTAAACTACAAAAGGGAGGATGAAATTATTTTTTCATCACTAATACCCTGATAATGGATTAAACACCCATCATTCAAAAATTTCCTATTTACATTTGAAAACATCAATAGCTAGGTCTTTGATTGGTTCCCTAATTCTATTCTCAAAGGATAGTTAGCACTACCATAACTGAACCTGATATTTCTGAACAAGAGCTATATAGATTCATCCACTGATGGATTACCCAAGAAGAGAGTAATAATAATAATAATAATAATAATTCTATTTATTAAATACTATGTGCCAGGCACTATACTAAGTGCTGGGGTAGATACAAGCAAATTGGGTTGGACACAGTCCTGTCTCATATGGGGCTCACAATCTCACTCCTCATTTTACAGATGAGGTAACTGAGGCACAGAGAAGTGGCTTGCCCAAGGTCACACAGAAGACAAGGGGCAGAGCAGGGATTAGAACCCAGGTCCTTCTGAGTCCCAGGCCTGGGCTCTATCCACTAGGAAATGCTCTTTCTCAAAGGTTTTAAATAGACTATTATAAGTAGCAATTTTATAACTATTTGAAATTGTGGAATTAATCAACTGCAGAATCATAGAGAGTGTAAAGAAAAAACACAATGTCCACAGGCAGCAAAATGATAAATCTAGCCATGGGTTCATCCCTTTCCTTCCAGCAGGAAAGCCTGGATGAATCATCATTAAAGTCATTTTACTAAAGGGGAAACCCGAGGCCCAGGTGGCTGATTCTCATTTCTCCTTTGCTCCTCTGCCCCTCTCTTCTTCATCTCCTTTCCACACAGAGTCCTTTTGATTTCCCATGGAGCTCGGCTCATCGAAAAATGTTGGTGCATGAGAGGGAGAAAGGCTTGACTCAGAGAAGCTAAATGGCTTGCTCTGGAAAGCATCAAAATTCAAATAGAACTGGCCTCCCTATTTTTCTTAAACTGCAGAATCAGAGAGGGCTTAAGAAAAAAGACTCCCCCTCCACACCCCCAAAAAACCCCCAAAACGTGTAAGAGATATTCTGCGGTAATCATTTCTTTTCATATTTTAATAGTTGTCTTTTTGTCCTGATAATTGGTGCTAATTGCCAAGGGTTTGATGGGTGGAGAAGTGAACACAGAACAGGTCTTAATTTATATGATCTCCTAAAACTTTTATTCTATGAATAATGTTGAGTGGTAGAATAAAAATCAAACTGGAATTGCTATTAGGATAATTCCCTCTTCATGAGTAAGAGATCTTTGTCACATGTATCTAATTTAAACTTTTTAATGTACCCTTTAATTCTTCAGCCTTTCTAATTTTTCCTAAGTGTGTACCTATGAAACTTTAGATTATTTTTTTTAACCTGTAATTCTGCCAGTTTATGAGAGGTGT
Organism: Tachyglossus aculeatus; assembly: GCF_015852505.1. NCBI lineage: Eukaryota > Metazoa > Chordata > Mammalia > Monotremata > Tachyglossidae > Tachyglossus > Tachyglossus aculeatus. The sequence goes on along the minus strand of NC_052099.1, from coordinate 28,492,727 downwards.
AGAAGCCACTGTGTACTTACTGTACTTAAAAGCAGAGAGAACACAAATCCTATTAGGCCTAGTAGTGAATGAGTGAAAAATCAGGTCCATGTTTCCTCCCTGAATCCAAATTAGCCTCACAGCTGGAGAAGAATCAGTGACTGATAATGGCTCCATAACCTCTAGCACTAACGAATATGACCTCAGGTACAGTGATGGGAATATGTAATGCAGTGTTCTCTCAACCTGTGCTGTCTTCATGGAACGCGTGGATGCGATGGGAGTTTGGAACAAAGACGATGTCCTAAAGTGAAAAAATAAAAATCAATAAATGTGGCAGGGTTGCACTATAGCATTTATGGAGCATTATAGCTAACCCATTAGCTCACAAGATGGGCTTCTTAGAATAGGGCAGTTACTGTGAACTTTGTCATTTATGCTACTCATTAGATATGAAATTATACATTCAACACTTCAGTGTCAATATTATTTTCACACCCACTCCCTGTCAGCTACTCTTTATATGCATCTGACATTTGCTTCAAGAATGCCACAAAGCATCTGAACTCTCCTCCTGCAACGATCAGATGATATAATTTGAATTTGACTTAATTTGATACCAATATGACTCAGTAAGAGAAGGAACTGAAGACAGGCAACATTTTCTGGTCTATTCTCTTGAACACTCTAATTTTCAAATTTTGGTTTTGAAAACTGGTTTTCAAAGTTTGCAATAAGTCCTTTTTAAAGTAGTCTCTTTCTATTCTACAGGGACAGGTTCCCCACCTCCTTTCTAAATGACTCAGTCCTATATTTTTGTTTTCAAAGGATCCAATGATTAAATATTTGTGCTGATGTCAAAATGGTCACCCCAAAAAAGAGATTCTTCCTAGCCACTGACTTATTTTGCCAGTATGATCACTAATGTTCTTGATAATCAAAAGACATTTTGAGCACAAACCGTATTTCAGGTTTGGTCCAAAAGCCAGACAGTCAGGGGCATTTATTGGCCACTTACTGTGTGCAGAGCACTCGGGACACTACAATAAAATAGAGTTAGTAGACAATTCCTGACCACAAGAACTTCAGAGTCTGTGTCCAATGTGCTTGTGTAACAAACCAGTATACAGATATGACATAGCCAGGGGAAAGAGATAGGCATATACCTAAGGAATGGGCAAATGATGACAAGAAAAAGCCTCTATTTTTATTAATATAGAAGGAACAATAAAATATTAATTTCTTCTTTGTCAGGTATGTCATAAGTGTGAAGCTGCCAGGCATCTCTCAATTTGAAACTGCCTTTTTGGCAAACTCAACAAGTCCCTGTATTTCTCTACCTCTCTTGTTCTAAGGTGAGTCCTTGCAAGCACTGCGATAAGCATGTGAATTAAGAAGTCATCATTAATTAAAAGAAGCCACATAAAGGAACTGTGTTTCTGCCAACTCGCCAGGATCTTCCTGTCAGGCAGATGCACTGTTCCACAGAGACCAGGAATTAGGTCAGGATCATATTGAAAAAAACCTATGGGAGTCTCACCGCAAAATTAATAGGTCACAGCTTGCATTTGAAAATGGTAGTGCCCTAAGAAGCATCTTGGATGAAAAATGGAATATTTCCTCCCCCCCAATACATTGTGCCACATTGAAAATGGATCCCCCCTGCTTTATTTTTTCCTCCCAATCTTGTTATCTTTCTCTTTTCTCACAGTAAGACCTCATCTTCCACAGTCCTCCACTTTCCCCTTAAACATGAGCCTCAATTGATTTTGGAGGCTAAAATATAAATGGGTAAAAATCCCCATCCAGAGATAGGATTGATCGTGCAGAGAGGGGATTTGAAGGTGGGGCGGAGGGTGGCTAAGGAGATAAGAGTTTTTGAGGGGAAAATGCAGCCACAGGCAGGGAAAATGATTGGAGGTTGTGAGAGGGTTTAGGCAAGTTTATTTCACCTGAAGAAGTGGGGACAGACTGTGACCCATAGGATGCACAGGTTTGTTGAATATTTGGTCCCTGGGGCATTTAGGGAACCTAGGAGTTCTTAGGAATGGATGGAGAAGGAGGAAAAGGAAGGCATTCTCTAGCCTCAAGGCTTAAGCCCTCTGAAGATGTCTGTGCGTATGGAGAGGAGGTTGAATTGTGGAAGGAAGCATTGTTCCATAGCAAAGTTACATCTTTGGCTGAAGAGTTACCATCTTCATTTGGCAGAGTTCTGCTCACCTGTACCATCTCTCTCATAATACAGTGTTCTGCACAAAGTGCTCAATATGATTAAATGAATGAATAACAATCATAACTATTAAAAATACCAATTAGGGCAATCATAATTATGCTATTTAGTAAGTGCTTATTATGTGGTAAATACTGTACTAAGCAGTGGGGCGATCAGATCAGAAATGGTCCCTGGGGCATGAGGTCTAAAGGGGATGGAAAACAGATATGTAATTCCAATTATACAAATGAGGAAAATGAGAAGAGGCATTTAGTAACAGTAATAATAATGATGGTATTCATTAAGTGCTATGTTCCCAGCTTTGTGGTAAGAACTGGGTTAGATCTAAGATAATCAGATAGGACACAGTCCCTGTCCCACATGGGACTGGCACTCTAAGAGCAAAGGGAAACAAGTATATATGTTTGTACATATTTATTACTCTATTTGTATATATTTACTATTCTATTTATTTTATTTTAATATGTTTTGTTTTGTTGTCTGTCTCCCCCTTCTAGACTGTGAGCCCACTGTTGGGTAGGGACCGTCTCTATATGTTGCCAACTTGTACTTCCCAAGCATTTAATACAGTGCTGTGCACACAGTAAGCACTCAATAAATATGATTGAATGAATGAAAGTAGGAAACAGGCAGAGAGAAGTCAAGCGACTTGCCCAAGGTCCCACAGCAGGCAAGTGACAGAGTTAGAATTAGAACCTAGGTCTCCTGATAACTAAACCATGCTGCTTCTCTCTTCTGCACTCCTTTTGAAAACGTGAACTGCTCTGAAAAGATGTACTGCTGCCTGGAAAAGTGAGAGAAGACACGCTATAAAGAACTGTGGCTTTCCATTCACCCCTTCATGCGGAACAAGAACAAGGAAGCACTTAATGGGATTAAAAAAATACTAATACATATGCATTATATACTGCAATTAAGATGGATAAAACAGGGGTTTATTTTAATACTACCCATAATTGTCTTGTGGTATCCACTACCGCTAGGTACTATAGAGAAAAACAGTTATTTCTGAAAGTTGAGGAATTTTCTATCCAAGACCATTATAACAAGGGCTTAGAGCATTTTTTAAAAAAATTCAGTGAGATAATATCAGCGTTTTCTTCCTATCACCTTGGGGGCCCCCTGCAGCAGCAGGGGCTACTGGAAGCTTCCTGGGAGTGACAGTAGCTATGGCAGGGCCTTCCCTCTCTCCTACCCACTGATGGGATATCAGTGTGATGGGACAGGATGTGGGACTCACAATCAAGGTTTAAAGACAGCTAGCTACCCCACCTTCCTGTCTAGGCAGAGGAATGGCTAATAGAGCTTCTCCTTGGCAGCTTCCTCACACACTAACTGCCCCTGACCGTTGGGTTGGACACAATCCCTGCCCCACATGGGCTCACTGTCTCACTCCCCATTTTACAGAGAAGGTAAATGAGGCACAGAGAAGTGACTTGCCCAAGGTCACAGCAGAAAAGTGGTGGAGTCAAGATTAGAACCCAAGACCACCTGAATCCCAGCATGCTCTATCCCTATGCAATGTTCGTTGTGTATATGCATACACACATGTACAGACAAGACCCTAACATATCTATTTATATAGACTCGTAGATATATATACCTCTCTCTAGATAGATAGATGATAGATAGATACAGAGGTAGAGAAGCAGTGTGGTTCAGTGGAAAGAGCCTGAACTTGGGAGTCAGAGGTCTTGGGTTCTAATCCCACCTCCACCACTTATCGGCTGTGTGACTTTGGGCAAGTCACTTCATTTCTCTGTGCCTCGGTTCCCTCATCTGCAAAATGGTGATTAAGACTGTGAGCCCCACGTGGGACAATCTGATCACCTTGTACCCCCCCCCAGCACTTAGAACAGTGCTTTGCACATAGTGAGTGCTTAACAAATTCCATCATCGTTATTATTATCATATATAAAACTTTCCAATTAGAATGAAAACTCTGGGTGGGCAGGGAAGTTTATTTTTCTTTTCAGTATATGTAGAACAGTGCTTTGCACATAGTAAGTGCTTAACAAATTCCATCATCATTATTATTATTATATATAAAACTTTCCAATTAGAACGAAAACTCTAGGTGGGCAGGGAAGTTTATTTTCATTTTCAGTTTATGTTTTTATAATTACACAGTAGCAATGAGCCATTGAGTCAAATTTGGCATTTGAAGAAATTGAAGTATATGTATTCCATATCCTTAAACTATGTACCATCAATACACCAAGATAGCCCCAGAAGGAGAGGACTTTTAAGATCTTAGCCTCAGGTCTTCAGATATCAGTGTGGGTCTCCCTTTGACATACCAGACAACAAAGTCCACTTCTCTAACATAAGGATAAAAATTGGAAGAAGCAGTCACATTCTGTCAGCTTTATAGCCATTTGCCTGGCCCAAATAACAATTTATTCTGGTGAGTGGAAAAGAATGTTGGTTTAATTCATTTTATTACCATTGCAGCTCCCCTGGGAAGGCAAGACTAGTAAAAATTTGGAATGGGCTGGCAAATTGTTGGTGCCACATTATTCAAGCATTGTTCAAGCACAGCTACTAGACTGTGAGCCAGTTGTTGGGTAGGGACTGTCTCTATATGTTTCCGACTTGTACTTCCCAAGCGCTTAGTACAGTGATCTGCACAGTAAGTGCTAAATACTATTGAATGAATGGAGTCTTGACTCCTCCTATTTTATTTTCTTGTAAGTTAATGAAAAGACCACTAGGATGACAAACATTCTCTTTCACTTAGTTTCAAAGTTTTCAGAGTCTACACTTGAGGGCTAGTGTGATTCTGCATGGTTGAATATTTCATTCTTATTACCTGTCATTCTTTTAACTTGAATATAATTAAGCAAAACCTAAAGATTTGCTCTTATATGGAAGAAGTTACTGTTTGGCCTTAAAGTGACTCACTCATGGGAGCTGAATCAACAAATATTCGTATTTACTTCACCCAACTGTAAAACACCATTTCCATTATAAAAAGTGTTCTTACTTTCTAACAATAATCACACTGGACATTCACTTGAAGCCCACTAAATAAGCCTTGGCAAAGAGACCCATCAATAAAATGCAATATTAAAATGCAAAAGTTATCAAGCATCTTCATTATTATTTAGCGATGAAGACCTTAGTTAACAGGAAGAAAGGCCATATTATTAGGACTTTTAAAACATGTCTATTTCTTTATATACAGTGGTGCCAAGACAGTTTGTTCCTTTTACAGAACAGCTGTTTGAAAGGTTCTTTGGAAATAAGGTTATAAAGCTTTTCTCCTTGATTTCAGATCCTTAATTATGTGACTCTGAGGAGGAGCTGAGATTAGAACTTAGTTCCAAAATGCTAGCCTGCCACCCAGGCCACTAGAAAACACTTTTTGCTTCTGATTTATTTTGCTTATTTAGATGAACTGTCAAGCAACATGGCAGTTTAGATTCTGTAAGGTTACAGTTATAAACTATTGTGCACTGTGGTGCATTTGAGGGTTGTGGTTTTATGGACAGACTTTTTTAAGCCTGTCTTATTTTTTCTTTGGCTGAATTTTACAAAAAAAAAAAAAAAAAAGATATTTCCTCCCCTGGAGGTCTCCAAAAATAGGATAAACATTTATCTCTGCAGTATGGTTTAGGTGGAATTCTGCCTAGATGGACTAGATATTATTAGAATGAAAAGCAGCACAGGCCTGGGACTCAGAGGACTTGGTTCTAATTCCAACTCTGCCATTTGCTGCCGTGTGATCTTGGATAAGTCACTTAACTTTCAATATATAAAAATGGACATATTGTACTTTACCTAGTGTTTAGTTGTGATCTCCACACGGTAAGCACTAAAACCACTGATTAGCTTCGATTCATAAACAAGCATATTTCAAATGCACCCAAAGATCAAGTGAATCAATGATATTTATTGAGCACTTTGTGTAGAGTTCCACACTAAGTATTTGGAAGAGTATAATATAGTTGTTAGACATGATCCCTGCTCTCAAGGAGCTTATAGTCTAATGACGGAGAGAAATCAGTTTAAAGTTCCAAGGCAATTCTCCCAGAAAAATGATATAACTAAAAATATCACAAGGCTTGCTTGACAGATGGATATCTTCCATTTATAACCTACGTTTTATAGCTGAGTTTCTTGTCTCTTCCCATATTTAGTTTTCCTTTATCCCCACTATGTCTCTGCTTATTTATTCCCTTAATCCTTCTGGTACCGTCTCACCTCCTCTCCTCCTTTCTGTCTCTAAAACACAATGGCAAGGTTTGTTATAAAGACACCTTAAAAACAAAAAGTTTTGTTTTTTTGTTTATTTGTCCCAATACAGGCACACTAAATTATCATATTCAGTCTTGTGCCAAGCACTGTAAGAAACACAACAGGATGCAGCAAGGGAAAAATCTTTGCTTGAGCACATTGTCAAAGATTGTCAATCACATATAGGTTTTATCCACAGCTACACTTGCTAAGCGGATCTTTCCTGAACCCCTTCCCCTCTGCCCCCTACCTCGCAAACTCATGTATAGATGAGAAAGTGCTTAAACATTTATGTAGACATGCACACACAAGTATATGATATTCTGTCCTTGATAACTTCACTTGTGATAGGTGTAGTGGATAGAGCATGGGCCCAGGAATCAGAAGGTCATAGGTTCTAATCCCAGCTCGTCCACATCTGCTGTGTGACCTTGGGTGAGTCACTTCACTTCTCTGAGCCTCAGTTACCTCACCTGCAAAATGGGGATTGAGACTGTGAAATTAACGCGGGACAGGGACTGTGTCCACCCCAGCACATAGAACTGTACCTGCCATATAGTAAGTGCTTACATACCATAATTATTATTATTATTAGTGACGAAGTTTATCTATTTCCTCCCTATATATTCAGATCTAATTGTCTACAGTGTTTCTATATGTAGAAAAGAAGGGAAGCAATGTGGCCTCGTGGAAAGTACATGAGTCTGAGAGTCAGAAAACCTGGTTTCTAATTTTGGCTCTGCCACTTACCTGCTCTGTGGCCTTGAGTAAATCACTTTATTTCTCTGGACCTCACTTTCTTATATTTATGTAGGAATTAAATGCATGTTTTCCCTCCCACTTAGACAGTTAGCCCCTTGTGGAACAAAGACTGCCTCTAATCTAATTATCTTTTTATCTATCGAGGTGCTTGGCACATAATAAGCGCTCAAACACGCACTATAATTATACAAACTTTATACGTTCAGTAGGTGCCAGGAGTGGGTTTCACTTTGAGTTTCTTTGGTTAATGTTTTGTCCAGGTTTCATCAGAAATCCTCAGAACAATTATCTGTTCACTGATGACACGGCTATGTGCGTGGCATGTATGTGCAGATATGAAAAGGATAGATAGCTCCACATTTTGAGAATGATTCTTGGTGCTAACTAGAAATTGTGACCTTGTTTCATGGAGGAGAGGGTAGAGAGAACAGAGTTTGAATTACACTTGATATTCCAAAGAAGGAGACTCTCTAAATTTAACTTTCGATGGCCAGGGTGAGCTATTGTGGCTCTAATTTGACTTTCTGCTCTTTGAGACCATCACTCTTGAGTAAAAGCACGTGATAAAATGCCCTAGGGCAGCTTTGCAACTCAACTGGCATTTACACAGCAGATAAGTCGCCCTGATATTGCAGTAATCTTTCCATAAGGATGAACAGTTCTTGAACAGTTTCTCTAGGGTACAGTACTAAGCACAAACAGGCTTTCTTTTCAGCATTGGGCGTGACTTACATACACAATATAGGCAAAATAGGTTGGCATTATATTTAATATATTGGCTTTTATTATTTGGAGAATCTAAATAATATAAAATGACAGGTGCTATATAAATGCAAAGTATTTTAAAGACAGACAATTTTTCAAACATTTAAAACTCCATAAAAAGCAAGGCAGTTGAATGTATAACTGGCCATTTCCTTTGCAAATAATTCAATTGAAATATATACTGTGTATTATCACAGATTGATGTATAATGGGCATATATACACATATGAAGCTTTATAGTTTTAATGCTGAAAATTAACATTTAAAATATTTTAATTATCAAACATTCGGTATTTCAAATCCACCAACATTCCATCTTCTAGCATTTTAGAAATGTATTTAGAGAACAGCAAACATGTTTGTAGCTCATGAGGTACATAAATGTGCACAAGATATATTTAAAATATCAAACCTTTGAAGTCTCATAGATGAATGACAAAGTTGTATAAATAGAAAAAAGTATTTAGTGGACAAGGTTAAAATCGTAACAGATACACAGCCCACCATTCAGATAAGTGTTAAAGTATTGCTCAGAATGGCCAGCTCTTGGGAAAAAAAAAATCAACTTGTGTTGAAGAGATTCAGAGGATGATGATATAATTGTGGTTTAAGATTATGGAAACATATATGAACAATGCAAGGATGACATGCATTCCTTTCCTCTAGTAGACTGAGGAGGATTTAATCATGCAAAGGATACTATTGCTTAAAGTAACCTAATCCAATTGAATGTGTATATATGTGTGTGTGCATAAATATAGTCAACATATAAGATTAGTCCTATGTGTGTATATGTATACAACACACACATACAACTGTCAGTCTTATCAACCCCACACCTTTAGCTCTAATACCTTCTAATGAAATTCTGAGCTTTTTCAAGGATAGTATTCTATTTGCATTGAATAATGGTCCTTGCTGTTTCATTCATTCATTCAATCATATTGATTGAGCACTTACTGTGTGCCCAGCACTGTACTAAGCGCTTGGGAAGTACAAGTTGGCAACATATAGAGACAGTCCCTTCTCAACAGCAGGCTCACAGTCTAGAAGGGGTAGACAGACAGCAAAACATATTAACAAAAAAAAATAAATAGAATAAAAATGTACAAGTATCATAGAGTAATAAATACGTACAATTCATTCATTTATTCAGTTCATTCAATTGTATTTATTGAGCGCTTACTGTTTGCAGAGCAGTATACTAAGCGCTTGGGAAGTACAAGTTGGCAACATATAGAGCCGGTCCCTACCCAACAGTGGGCTCACAGTCTAGAAGGGGGAGACAGACAACAAAACATATTAACAAAATAAATAGAAAAATACGTACAAGTAAAATAGAGTAATAAATACATACAAACATATATACATATATACAGGTGGTGTTGGGAGGGGAAGGAGGTAAGGCGGGGGGATGGGGAGGGGGAAGACAGGGAGAGGAAGGAGGGGGGTTCCCATCCCCCCTCCCCTCTTTTCTTCTGTCTCATAACAGCCATTTTCCTAAAGCCCTGCTTTTGATCCAGTGGAGACCAAAACACTGCCCTAAGAACCAGGAGACTTGGGTTCTAGTTCCAAGAAGCTGAAATGAAGACTAAGACCTGGGCCTCCTGACTCCTTCTCACACTCTTTTCATTAAGCCATACCGTGTCCCTACATCTCTCGCAGGTCCTGGAGTTGGGAATCTCAAGCAGGTGTTCAGTTCGTTCATTCAATCATACTTATTGAGCACTCACAGAGTGCAAAGCACTGTACTAAGTACTTAGGAGAGTATAACAAACAGACACACTCCCTGCCCACAACAAGCTTACAGTCTACAGCTTGCAGTTAGTTTAATAATAATAATGACATTTATTAAGGGCTTACTATGTGCAAAGCACTGTTCTAAGCGCTGGGGGGATTACAAGGTGATCAGGTTGTCCCACGGGGGGCTCACAGTCTTAATCCCCATTTTACAGGTGAGGTAACTGAGGCACAGAGAAGTTAAGTGATTTGCCCAAGGTCACACAGCTGACAAGTGGCAGAGATGGGATTTGAACCCATGACCTCTAACTCCAAAGCCCTGGCTCTTTCCACTGAGCCACGCTCCTTGAGGTCGAGGGACTATTTCCAGCTCTATCTGTACTTGACTAATGTGCTAGTCCATGGCGCAAACACTTATCATGCTACATATCTACATGCATGTGTATCCCATGTTCCAGGAGGAGCATATATGGCAGGGACAAGAGGGGGCTGAATAAAACACAAGCCACTAGCACTATAATCAATGCATCTGCAGAGCAAGTGGACTATATACACAATCTCTCATCCTATCCCGACTGGATTACTGCATCAGCCTCCTCCCTGATCTCCCATCCTCCTGTCTCTCCCCACTTCACACTGCTGCCCAGATTATCTTTGTACAGAAATGCTCTGGACATGTCACTCCCCTCCTCAAAACTCTCCAGGGGCTGCCTGTCAACCTACGCATCAGGCACAAACTCCTCACTCTCGGCTTCAAGGCTGTCCATCCCCTCGCCCCCTCCTACCTCACCTCCCTTCTCTCCTCCTGCAGCCCAGCCCGCACCCTCCACTCCTCTGCCGCCACTAAGCTTCTCACTGGGCCTCGTTCTCTCCCGTCCCACCATTGACCCCCTGCACACAGTAAGTGCTCAATAAATACAATTGGATGAATTAATTCTAGCCCTGAAACCTCACATATGAGCTTCTTCTCTTATCCTCAAGGAAGTCACCAGCCTCGACTTTCTGACTTTCAATCCATTCTACATTGCACTTGAAATTTTCATTTTCGTAAATGCATTTATTTTGTGCTAGTGACAAAAATGGGATACTGTATTTGACATCTCACTGATGCAGTTAATTTTAGTAAAATACTACAAAACCATGAATTAGGGATACGAAGATCTATAAAAGCTTTGCCACTCACTGACTCATCTGTAAAATGAGGGTGAAGACTGTGAGCCCCCATGAGACAACCTGATCACCTTGTAGCCTCTCCAGTGCTTAGAACAGTGCTTTGCACATAGTAAGTGCTTAATACATGCCATTATACATATATAGTGTATATATATGTGTGTGTATATATATACATATATATATACCCTCCCCCTCTCCATCCCACTGCCTTACCTCCTTCCCTTCCCCACAGCACCTGTATATATGTATATATGTTTGTATGTTTTTATTACTCTATTTTACTTGTACATATTTATTCTATTTATTTTATTTTGTTAATATGTTTTGTTTTGTTCTCTTTCTTCTCTGAATGAATATATATAAACACACACTGGATTTTTCTTCTTGAAGGAATGAATACCAACTGGATCTTTCTGGGGAAATGCCCAAGGGCAAAGCTTCCCCCTCACCAACCAAAGAAATAATCTCTCTATACCAGTCCTCAAACAGTTGATGGAGATTCCCAACTCCAGAACCGGGGAATGATGAAAAAATGATGGGTAGGAGTCAGGAGACTCAAGTGGATGAGATGGGGGCTAGGGCTTGGGTCTCCTGACTCCTACCCATCATTTTTTCATCATTCCCCATCTCATCCTCTTGTGTGCTGTGTGACTTGGGGCAAGTAGCACCATCACCAAATTGTGATGCCAATTTGTACTTCCCAAGCGCTTAGTACAGTGCTCTGCTCTGCACATAGTAAGCGCTCAATACGATTGATTGATTGATTGATTGATCAGGGCATGTCTGTTCCCTCCTTCTGTAAAATGAGGATTAGGTTGAAGTAAGATGTCACTGAGGCTCTGAGGGCTGCCTAAAGGCGTGGGCAACCTCCTTCATATCAGCTGAAACTGTGAGAGTGAGGCCATAATCTTCTCATGAGAGCTGAATGTGGACAGTAGCTAATAGCCAATGTGTAAAAAATTTTAAAAAGCCTATGCAATTTCCCTCCATTCATTCATTTAATAAATCATGTCGAGCACTTACTGTGTGCAGAGCACTGTACTAAGCACTTGGAAAGTATAATAAAGCAATAAACAGTGACATTCCCTGCCCACAATGAACTCACAGTCTGATTGGCGGGGGAGGAGGAAGATGGGGTGGGGGGGGGGCGGGGGTCAATCAATCATATTTATTGAGCGCTTACTGTGTTCAGAGCACTGTACTAAGCGCTTGGGAAGTACAAGTTGGCAACATGTCGAGACAGTCCCTACTCAACAGTGGGCTCACAGTCTAAAAGGGTCAGACAATACAAATAGATAAAATTACAGGTATATACATAAGTGTTTTGGGGCTGGGAGGGGGAGTGGGGAAGAGTATAGGGAGCAAGTCAGGATGAGGCAGAAGGGAGTGGGAGATGAGGAAAAGTGAGGCTTAATCTGGGAAGACATCTTGGAGAAGGCGTGCCTTCAATAAGGCTTTGAAGTGGAGGAGAGTCACAAATAATTGTCTGTCAGAGTTGAGGAAGGAGGGCGTTCCAGGCTAGAGGCAGGACATAGGCTACAGGTCAGTGTTGAGACAGGCATGACCGAGGCACAGTGAGAAGGTTAGCACTAGAGGAGCGGAGTGTGTGGGCTGGATTGTAGGAGAGAAGCGAGGTGAGGTAGGTGGGGATGAGGGGATGGACTGCTGTAAAGTCAATGGTGAGGAGGTTTTGATTGTATACCAGTAATTGTATGCCTGAAGCTATGAGCTACCCTAAGACTAGCCCCTCCAAAAAGCCTTTGATTTACTGTTGATATCTCTCATACTTGAATTTCACTCTGTTTTCATTGTTATTGGATAATATCCTTACTTGTCTTATGTGTCTGTCCCCTCCCACTTGGATCCAGTGCAACTTGAGGGCCCGAAGCTGTTTCTGGGTTGATTTGGGAATAACTTCCCAAGCATTTAAGACAAGCTGCTGAAGCAATAAATATTTAATAAGTAATAATAAGATCTGATAGGTTGGGAGAAGGAGTGGGGAAGAGAAGGATTTGTTGAATTGGCTGTGTCTTTCTAGGGTCTGGAGTGGTCCTCTCTCTAGACGGAAAGCTCATTATGGGCAGGGAACGTACCTGCTAATTCTTTAGTACTGCACTCTCCCAAGTGCTTTGTACAGTGCTCTGCACATAGTGCATGTAAGAGCTCAAATACCACTGATTATTCAATTGGGACCAAAGGTTAAAGCTGGGGGTTAAGGGGGAGGGGAAGGGGAGATGGGGGAGAGGGAGAGAAGGAGGTCTGTGTGTGTTTGTGTGTGTGTGTTTGCGAGAGAGAGAGAGAGAGAGAGAGAGAGAGAGAGAGAGAGAGAGAGAGAAGACTATAAAATCTGGAAAAGTGGCATAAAAAATGAAACAATCTAAAAAAAATACTTGAACAGGAAAAATGGGAGTTCATAAGTAGGAGTAATGAAAAACTAAAAAGATGAACATTTAGGTGAAATAGTGAGGAAAATCTTCCTGGGAGAAAATCATAGAAAAGAGGGAGAAGAAGTCTATCAAAAGAATTATAGAGAAGTCTATCAAAAGAATTCGCTAACAATGGACTGCATAAAACCCAGGAGAGCTGCATTGTGGAGAGCATATCTGCATTGGGAAAAGGATGGATTGAATGATCTGCTCAGTGTTTCTATCTCTATTTTCTATGATCTGCAACTTTTTTTTTCCTTAGGCAAAAGAGTTCATCTCTTTTTCCACTCGTTTCAGCGTGTACTGATTGCCCTGATAGGGTGTTAGATTTCAAAGAACTCAATTGTTGTGGAATTGAGGAAATCATTGATCAAAGACATCTGAAATGTAGGAACAGATTATTATTGGTTCCCACTATGTTGGCCTACCAGAGTTTAGTTACTGCTTAGAGAGTTTTAATTAGTGCTTATACTATTCAATGTCATTTAAGCCAAAAAAAGAAGCCAGAGCAAAGATAAAAAGATAAATGCAAAGCCTACAGCAAGAATAAAAAAAAAAGAAGAGTGGTAAGGTGTTGATAGGAAGCCAACCTATCTGAAAAAGAAAAGCCATAGAGAAAATGACAACAAACCAATGAATCAGAGATAGATAGATAAAAATTTGGAAAGCCTTTTTATTAGCTGATACCCCCCCACCCCCGGGAGGGGCTCGAGGGATGCAGTTGAGTAAACAGTACTGAACCAAGAAAAAAAACTCAAGCAATTATTGGAGCCAAATTTAACCCAAATGCAATTTGGGTTGCTGAAATGTGCTTTCCTGTTTACCTTCTTCACTAATTAACGCACGCTGACTTTCATTTCAGAAATAGCAGAACTATGTGTTTTTTTAGTGTTGTAAAACAGTGAAGAGTGGAAATTCACAAATACCTTTGTGTTTCCCAACAAATGACTACCATCCATTCAATCGTATTTTAGCGCTTACTGCGTGCAGAGCGCTGTACTAAGTGGGATAAAGGTCTTTTTTATGGCTATCTCCCCATACCCAAATTATCCAGGACCACATCCACTCTTTCAGGTAAAGCTTGTGACAAGGGGCTTGAGACACTTGAGACTGACAAATCTGTTTCTCCACATATTGTGTCCTGTTACAAACTGGAACTGACCAGATCAGAAGTCATAGCGTGTCAGAGAAGATGCAGGGTATGTGGAAATATCTTGAACAAACTGAGTGAGAAGTATATTCTTTTTGATTGTTGCCTCTTGCTTTTAGTGTTCTCAGAAAATGGCCGTATCTTTCAGAGTCTCTCAAGGATTTTTAAGATAAAAAGAGAGGTTTTATCTTTGCATGTCTATAAGCAGTGAAAAACTCCGGAGACCAAAACCTACAGGCAATTCAAATAAACTAAATCCGATCAAGGTAATATCAATGCCAGAATTAGAAGAAAACCCAAGGAGAATATCAATAACAACATTAAAACAGCAGGTTTCAACTGGAATCAATAGGCAGAATAAACAGAAAAAATTAAGTCACAAAGTGATAGTAGATAAAAGCTCCCCACTCATTAAAATTCTGTTTGTCTTTGTGTGTTTTTATCAATGTACCTATATATCTATGCAAGTGTATCAAAGTTTATAATGTTAAAGAATGATGAAATAATCTAATTAATTTCCGGTGTCATTCCACATATTCAAGTTAAAACTACAATATTAATAAAGGTTTGC
The DNA here is from genome assembly GCF_015852505.1 of Tachyglossus aculeatus. Lineage (NCBI taxonomy): Eukaryota > Metazoa > Chordata > Mammalia > Monotremata > Tachyglossidae > Tachyglossus > Tachyglossus aculeatus. The sequence continues at coordinate 28,477,689 of NC_052099.1, read as the reverse complement.
AGTTTAATAAAATATCTCTATGTCCTATTAACTCCTATATCAGCTTGTTATAAAGCCACTTTTTTATCAAATAGCTAAACTTCAAAAGATTTCTGCTTTGATCTGAAATGTAAAAATGAGGTTCATTCCATTTGTACTGAATACCCTCGCTCTATTTTACTGAGACAGTTGCCTGTTATTGCCTTTGTCACAAAATACATTTCCACTGGTAAAAAAAATAAGAGGGAAAGAAGTACTATAAAGGAGATTAGGCTGAAGGAAAGCTTCATTTAGAAGGGAACTATATGCTCCATTAAGAGGTATGCACCGGCTGGAATAGGATCTAAAAATCCATCCCTAGGTAGTAAAAACAAAAAATAAAACCAAAGATATTTGAAGATATTCTAGAGATTATGCATATAGGAACTTAAAATTTTAAACACCTGGTCCGCGAATTTTGTCATCTTTGTAGATAAAAGTTTCAGTAGTTTCGTTATTCCTTTTTCCCCCCTTAGTCTGGTCTGTGCTAATTTTTGTTCTCAGCAGGTAAGGTACGTAAGAAGAGGCTCTTAGCATGAGTCAGGACTAGAGTTCTTTAGGTTTGATAGCCTTGCAAATAGACAAAACAAATTGACCAACATATGAAGTATATACACATTAGTGGAGTAGGTATATTTCTTGTACTAATTACAGCATTTTTTAAGATTTTACTATATCCCAAGCACTGGATTAAGTGCTCTATAAATATGATTAACTGACTGACTGCTGTGTTAGATAAAAGATAATCAGGTTAGGCAGTCTCTGTCCCACATGGGGCTCCCATTCTAAATGGAAGGGAGTAGAGGTATTTAATTCCCATCTTTACAGATAAGGAAACAGTTAGAGAGAAGTGACTTGCCCAAGGTGTCCAAGTTCTCCGATTCCTAGGCCCATCCTTTTTCCACTTGTCCACGTCTTTCTGTGTTGGAGAAAAATAATGAATCTGGATGTTGTCCTGATTTTTCTGTCTACCTAGTGGAGCGTGGCTTAGTGGATAGAGCATGGGCCTAGGAATCAGAAAGACCTGGTGTTCGAATCCCAGCTCTGCCACATGTAAGCTGTGTGACCTTGGGCAAGTCACTTCACTTCTCTGTGCCTCAGTTCCCTCATCTGTAAAATGGGGATTAAGACTGTGAGCCCCCCGTGGGACAACCTGATCTCCTTGTAACCTCCCCAGTGCTTAGAACAGTGTTTTGCACATAGCACTTAATAAATGCCATCAATATTGTATTATTCTCTGGGCTTCAGTTACCTCATGTCAAATGGGGAGTAAGACTGTGAACCCCATGTGGGACAGGGACTGTGTCCAACCCTATTAGCTTTTGTCTACCCCAGTTCTTATAACAGTGCCTAGCACATAGTAATCGTTTATCTAATATCATTACTTTTTCAATCAATCAATCATATTTATTGAGCACCTATGTGCAGAGCACTGTACTAAGCGCTTGGGAAGTACAAATTTTTCCTTTCACATCAAGTGAAACCCCTCAAAATTGGCTTTAAGGCTCTCCATCAAACCACTTTACATCTCAGATCTTCACCCTCCATCTTCTAGCTCATGCTCCTTGCTCCTCCCAAAGACAAACTGTACATCTTACAACCTAAATTTAACTTTCCCTTGCAGTGAGAAACAGCATGGTCTAGTGGCTAGAACACAGGCATGGGAGTCAGGAGGATCTGGGTTCTAATTCTGGCTCCTCCACTTGTCTACATCTGCATACTAAGCGCTCAGGTGACTACAATACAGTTGGTAATCACGGTCCCTGCCCACAAAGAGCTAACAGTATTTGCATGTATTAATAATAATAATAATAATAATAATAATAATAATGACATTTATTAAGCACTATGTGCAAATCACTGTTCTAAGCAGTGGGGAATTTACAAGGTGATCAGGTTGTTCCATGGGAAGCTCACAGTCTTCATCCCCATTTGACAGATGAGGGAACTGAGGCTCAGAGAATTTAAGTGACTTGCCCAAAGTCACACAGCTGACAATTGGTGGAGTCAGGATTCAAACTCATGACCTCTGACTCCAAAGCCCAGGCTCTTTCCACTGAGCCACACTGCTTCTCTTGGTATTTGTTAAGCACTATGTGCCAGGGACTGTACTAAGCATTGGGGTGAAAATAAGCAAACAGCTGGACAGAGTCCCTGTCCCCATGTCCACAGTCTTAATCTCCATTTGACAGATGAGGTAACTGAGTCCCAAAGAAGTGAGGTGTGTCTTTGGGCAAGTCACAGCAGACAAGTGGCGGAGCCAGGATTAGAATCCATAATCTCCTGATTCCCAGGCCCATGCTCTATCCACTAGGCCATGCTGCATGGATCTAGAAGAATATATTATTTCAGTCCCCAAGGTTACATTTAACTACAAGGTATTTGGATAGACAATCAGGTTGTCATTTCAAGATGTGTAATGTTGAGCAATTGTTCACTGAATTTACTCAATGAAGGCAATATGCTTAAAAATTCTTATCTCCTCCTCCCCACTCCCCTTCCCCTGCAAAAAACACACACACTCTCTCTCAAGAATAGAGGTAGGAGTGGGATTTGTCTAGAATTATCCAATTTCCTCAAATCTAGCTTTATTTTGCCTAGGTAGCCACAACTCTGAACTAAGAAATGCAGCAATAAGGTAAAATCCAAGAGTGGTTTAAATATATATATATATGGGATCTGGATTTTCCCCCCTATCATGTACACTCTGCAAATGTGCCTGGCATCTCCCTTTTAACAATTTGGTTCCTCGGGTAGAATTAGGACTCAATGATCCTCACATTCCCATTTTAAAAGTTTGTAAGAGGGGGCATCTATTAGAAGCCTTTCATCTCCCCCTTCTAGACTGTGAGTCCACTGTTGGGTAGGGACTGTCTCTATATGTTGCCAACTTGTACTTCCCTAGCACTTAGTACAGTGCTCTGCACATAGTAAGTGCTCAATAAGTATGATTGATTGATTGACTGAAATAGAGCACATCTTTAACAAAGATTTTTTCCTTCTTATCATGGGTATATCACAACTAATTTGGTGTTTTATGGGCAAAGAAGGCATTTGCTTCTGTCGTGGGTTGTGTAGATGATACTTAAGATCAATTCCATTCTATTTATTTTCATAGGAATTGATTTAAAACTCCAATAACATGTCCCCGATCAAGTATGGTAGTTGTATGCTAGAAGAAGGATAGGAAGAGAAAAGTCCCCTGGTCCAGTTTTTTACTTTTTTCTGAAAATTCAATCAAGTGTTCCTCTCATGGTGAAAGTGAGCTGGCAAGAGCTGGAAAGTAAGAATAGTTAATTGGAAGTGTTGAGTGTTAGTTTGCATATTTTCCCTCTCCTGGAATGTCACTATCTTCAGTCAAATCTAATTATTGCAACATAATGTGGATGACCTCACTTGCCAAAGAAAATTGAACTAGACCTGCTGTATTACATCAGTTATATTTTGCAGGTCACTAAATTACTTAAAAGGTAGCACTGTAAGAAGGAAAACAGTGGCTACTCCTTCAAAATCCAGGTTTCACAACAGGGGAGATTAAGCGAAATTAGGTCTTCACTACTGAACCCTCATCTGCTGCTTCATAATGTGATGACAATGTTTTGCTTTTCAGTTGTGAAAGCATAATTTGGCATTTGCAATATCATAGTAGAAAAGAACATTCACTCCGTGAAGAAATATGACAAGCTTTCAAAGGCATTTTATATTTTCTGAGTCATTCAACCAGTCCCCTTTCTAGTGACTTCCTTAGAAGCATTTGAGAACACACATGGGTTGACTAGGAACTTAGACAAGGAGTTCTGAAGACCTTGCCATTTTCATATTTTAATATGATACAGAGATAAATACTTTCAGACTTGAACCCCAAAAGTTCACACCATCCGCGAGAACCCAAAGCGAGAAAAATATGCACACTGTAGTAGTGATTTGAAATGATACATAATACTTCTTCCTGTCTCCACTCTCACCTTATATATGCACTTTACCAGAAACATGCCTATGCTTTTATGACAGATACATGTATTAAGATGCAGTTTATGTTGGAAATGGTAAGAGCATAAGATACGAAGCTCAAATGGGGAAAAAAAAATCTTTATTCAGAGATATTTTTCTAAGTGTAGAAAAATCAGGTGCCGGCTAGAAGTAGGAGTTAGAGAGATTTTTTACATCATCATGAGAACACTAACCAAACAGATACTGAGTTTAGATCAACAGTTGCATAAGCTACTTGACACAGCCATTTCCTGAGAGTCTCCTGTCTGTTTACATGATCTCAGCAGGGGCCTTGCCTGGAAATGTTGGTGTTCTTTGTTAAGAAAGCATTCTGGAGGGTGACTGATGGGCAAATCCCAATCAATCAACAGAATTCATGGAGCAACTTCTGTGTGCTATTGGAAGAGTACAATCATATTAGATACGAGTTCCGTCCTCCAGGAACTTAGGGTCTAGACTCTAAAATAAATTTGAGATTGAAAATAGTTGTACAATTAAAAATTACACAATGCTACAGGGTGCTATTGATGTTTATGCAGTAGAATGAGCTGATTGAATACCTTAAAGACAGTGGTCAGACCTCTCTGCTTGATGGAAGCAACAGGCAACTATTGGGGGTTTTTTGAGGTGTGAGAAGATGTGGGCAAAATGAAGTTTAAAAAAATAATTCAAACATAGTTAAGTACAGACTAAAGAGGATGAAACTGGAATTTAGGAGATCAGAGGACCTGGGTTCTAATCCCACCCCAAAAACCTATTTGCTGTATGGCCTTGAGCAAGTCACAACTTTTCTATAAGAAGAAGAATAATTATTGCATTTAAGTGCTTACTATGTGCGAAGCACTGTTCTAAGTGCTGGGGGGGGTACAAGGTGATCAGGTTGTCCCATGTGGGGCTCACAGTCTTAATCCTTATTTTACAGATGAGGTAACAGGCTCAGAGAAGTTAAGTGACTTGCCCAAGATCACACAGCAGACATGTGGCGGAGTCGGATTAGAACCCATGACCTCTGACTCCCAAGCCCAGGCTTTTTCCACTGAGCCATGCTGTACCTCAGTGACATCATCTGTAAAATAGGGATTAAGACTGAGCCCTTTGTGGGATGGGACTCTGTCCAACCTATTCAGCTTGTATCTTCCCCGGGGCTTAACACAGTCCCTGGCACATATTAAGTGCTTAGCAAATAGCACTTGAAATAAGCATGGAGGTTGTTGCAGTAGCCGTCAGGATATAATAATAATGGCATTTATTAAGCAGTTACTATGTGCAAAGCACTGCTCAAAGCACTGGGGAGGTTACAAGGTGATCAGGTTGTCCCACATGGGGCTCATATCACATATATCGTATTAGTCATATAACAGAGAAGCAGCATGGCTCTGTGGAAAGAGCACGGGCTTTGGAGTCAGAGGTCATGGGTTCAAATCCCAGCTCCACCACTTGTCAGCTGTGTGACTTTGGGCAAGTCACTTCACTTCTCTGTGCCTCAGTTCCCTCATCTGTAAAATGGGGATTAAGACTGTGATATGATATATCATAGTATATTATGATTAAAGCCTGGACCAGTGCGGTGACCAGATGAGGATGAGGATCCTCACCAGTGCGGTGAGGATGAGGAGGGAGGGGCACATTCTGGAAGGATTGTGGAGGAAGAACTGATGGAATTTTGCAACGGTCTATTTTGGAGGCACCTTTATATAAGGGACAGTTGAAGCTAAACAAGCAAATGAGCTCCTCAAGGGAAAAGAGAAGGGGAATCAATACTGAGTCTTGAGAGACACCCACAATTCAGGAGTGGGAAACAGAAAACTGGTGAAAGCAAAATAGTAATAATGATAATAATATCTAAGTACTCAGTATGCCCCAAGCACTGTAACTAAGAGCTGGGCTAGACTGTAGGCTCAGTGAAGGCGGAGATCATGTTTACCGACAATATCGTACCATAATCTCTCAAGTGCTTATGCTGCTCTGCACACAGAGAGTGCTCCATAACTACCACTAAATGATTGAGAAAAGATAATCAGGCTGTACACAGGCCCTATCCCACATGGGACTCACTGTCTAGCCAGGATATTTAGTCTCCATTTTACAGATGAGGAAATTACGTCACTCGTCTCTGGCCACACAGCAGGGAAGTGGGGAACTTAGATTAGAACCCAGATCCTCTAACTCTCAGACTTGAGACAGGGAGGAGGAAATACAAGGAAACAGTGTAGCAATCATACCCTTTATTGTGCTTCACCAGATTAATCAAAATGACCCACTAAATTCATAAGTACTCTGCCACTCTCCTTTCAAAGTCACAGTCATTTTCAAGGAGGAAGAAGGCTAAAAACATGGCCCCTGTGTTCTCCCTCTTTCTTCAGTTGGCAAGCTTCCAAGTAGGCCAAAATGCATCTGTAAAGCAACTTGTACTGCTCCCTGGCATTCATCTTTGAGGGAGTGGTATCTTTGTTTTGGGAATCCAGTTTCAGCTATAGGGATATTTCAGACCGATGACTGCAAACTGACGCACAGGAACCGCAAGAATGCATACACAGCTATGAGGTTCACACAAGAACTCAAAGTTTACTTGAGTGGGCACTTTTAAGAACTCACATGTCGATTCTGTAGCTAACACCACTGGTATTTTGGCCTTGAATTTCACGGCCATGAACGCTGAGGGTTGTGGTTGTTATTACAGTGTTTGCAGGAGCAAACATTATAATTGAGCTTATCCTAAAATTACCCCCTGTTTTCAGTTGCTCAAGTCTCTACCAAAAAATTACCTTTGGGGCTAAAAAATGCTCGTACTACAGCTTGGGATGAATTCTTATGAAAAATGAATAAAAAAATACACAGTTGTTAAAAAGGCACATTCTGAGTTTTGAATGAAGGATTTTTTTTCAAGTCAGAAAAGACATCAAAAATATTAATGTGCCTATTCTTAATCAATTGGTGTTATTCATTAATCAATGGTATTTGTTGAATTCAGTGAACTTTGCACTGAATGGAAAGGTTTCCCAAAAGGAAGATGCTCAATTTTTTTTTTTTTTTACCTAAGTGCCTGTGTGGTACTGACTTTTCATCCAGAATTGACATCATTGAGGCAAAGTCAACAGAGCCAAAGCAAACGGTCACTTCCATCCCTCACTCATCTCTCCTTTGAGCCTGCATCTTTCTTCCTTTATTGCCCCCACCCCAATCTTTCACACATTTCACCTTTCCACCTCTGCTTCTCTGAAAAGACAACAAGCAAATAATGTTGCAAAACTTAGAAGATAAAAACAGGGTGGGGGTTTAGTCTAAGGAAGTCAATTTAGGAAGAAAAGATTGCTGAACCCATAGCCAGGGTCAGCTGTTTCTAGTTAGGTCAAGAAAATCTGAGCTGCTCCAAAGGGGAGATGAGAGGGGAAAAGGAAAAAGGAGCATAGTTTTTTTTAATGGCATTTATTAAGGACTTACTTTGTGCAAAGCACTGTTCTAAGCACTGGAGAGGATACAAGTTTCTCAGGTTGTCTCATGAGGGGCTCAGTCTTAATCCCTGTTTTACAGATGAGGTAACAGGCACAGAGAAGTTAAGTGACTTTCCCAGAGTCACAGAGCTGACAAGCAGTGGAGCAGGGATTTGAACCCATGACCTCTTTCCACTGAGTCACACTGCTTCACTTTATTAGTATTTATAGTATAATATCTATTTAGTGCTTACTGTTTGCAGAGAATTCTACAAGTACTGAGAGAGAATTCACAGGTAGAAATTAGACATGGTCCTGCAGGTGGAGGGAGCACAATCTAAGAGGTACCCCATAGCTACTTCCATCTCCCCAAGTACTCATAAGCAGTCTGTCAGTCAACAAGCATGTATTTCAGCCCCTTCATGTTTCTTAACACTGAACTGAGTATTTGGGATACACATGAGATTAGAAATCATCCCACCTTCAGAGAGCTTTCAATGTAAGGAAGGATAGAGAACTAAACTGTAAAACCACAACCAGATGCATCACATAAATCATTAGTATTTGAACCATCACTGTGGGCAGGGCATTGGACTAAACACTTGGGAAAATACAAGAGAGTTGGTAGAGGAGACTAACAATATGTGCAAATTCAGGACATCTGAAAAAATAAGGGGTTGGATTAATTTGCAAAGCTGGAGGAGCATTTAGAGTTTTTCTTTCTGGTCTAACTCTGCTCAAGGGAACACTTTCACAAATCACAAATGCAAAAACAGGGTAAGATATAGGAGACACTATTGAGCTTAATCTCCATTTTTATAGTATTTCCTGCTATGACTGTGGTTTCTCACATTAACAGAAGTAAGTCCTACTTCGGTGCTCCTTCCAAAATGGATGTGGAGTGCCTTTAGAACAGTAGTTACATCTGTAGTTACAGTCAAAGAAAACTCCAGACCTGACCTCATTAAGCAACTCCTTTGAGGAGCACTTTCGCTATTCATATTATATTCATATTCATATTTATTGAGCACTTACTGTGTGCAGAGCACTGTACTAAGCCCTTGGGAAGTACAAGTTGGCAACATATAGAGATGGTCCCTACCCAACAGTGGGCTCACAGTCTAGAAGGGGGAGACAGAGAACAAAGCAAAACAGATGCTATTGTTAGCATCTAATGCCAGTGAATTATATCTAATAAGATAAGAAATAGATCTTGAACTATACAACATAGTGCAAATGGGCTTACTTGGGAGGTGACTATGGCCAGTGTGGAAAGAACACAGGCTTTGGAGTCAGAGGTCATGGGTTCAAATCCCATCATCATCACCAATCGTATTTATTGAGCGCTTACTATGTGCAGAGCACTGTACTAAGCGCTTGGGAAGTACAAATTGGCAACATATAGAGACAGTCCCTACCCAACAGTGGGCTCACAGTCTAAAAGGGGAAGACAGAGAACAAAACCAAACATACTAACAAAATAAAATAGAATAGATATGTACAGATAAAATAGAGTAATAAATATGTACAAACATATATACATATATACAGGTGCTGTGGGGAAGGGAAGGAGGTAAGAAGGGGGGGCTGGAGAGGGGGACGAGGGGGAGAGGAAGGAAGGGGCTCAGTCTGGGAAGGCCTCCTGGAGGAGGTGAGCTCTCAATAGGGCCTTGAAGAGAGGAAGAGAGCTAGCTTGGCGGATGGGAAGAGCCAGGGCATTCCAGGCCCGGGGGATGACATGGGCCGGGGGTCGATGGTGGGACAGGCGAGAACGAGGTACGGTGAGGAGATTAGCAGCGGAGGAGCGGAGGGTGCGGGCTGGGCTGGAGAAGGAGAGAAGGGAGGTAAGGTAGGAGGGGGCGCGGTGATGGAGAGCCTTGAAGCCCAGGGTGAGGAGTTTCTGCCTGATGCGCAGATTGATTGGTAGCCACTGGAGATTTCTGAGGAGGGGAGTGATATGCCCAGAGCGTTTCTGGACAAGGATAATCCGGGCAGCAGCATGAAGTATGGATTGAAGTGGAGAGAGACATGAGGATGGGAGATCAGAGAGAAGGCTGATGCAGTAGTCCAGACGGGATAGGATGAGAGCTTGAATGAACAGGGTAGTGATATGGATGGAGAGGAAAGCGCGGATCTTGGCAATGTTGCGGAGCCGAGACCGGCAGTCCCAGCTCTGCCAGTTGTCAGCGTGACTTTGGGCAAGTCCCAACTTCTCTGTATCTCAGTTACCTCATCTGTAAAATGGGGATTAAGACTGTGAGTCCCCCGTGGGACAACCTGATCTCCTTGTAACCTCCCCAGCACTTAAAACAGTGTTTTGCACATAGTAATCGCTTAATAAATGCCATCATTATTATTATTATTATTAATAAAAGAAGAAAGGGATAGGGACCATTCTAAGGGGAACTATTCAGGAAGCTGTCAGAGAAAGGCATGCATGGAATTAATCATGATCCAGAAGCCAGGATTCTCTAAAAACCCATTCAGAGTCTCCTTGAGAAGTTTGGGAACACTCTGTTTCAGACTGCGATAAGGGGAGGCACTCCAGAAGGAGAGTAGTACCCTTTGGCATAAAAGAGGAGAAGGCAGAGATGACACTGTGCAGTCTCGCTGCGTCAACCTTCCCGTCTTTCTCAACCAAGGTCAGGATAGAGCAACCAGTGATAGCTTTTGATCTCTGCTAGGGACTGGCAACTTTCATCTCTGACCTCTGCCACTGTGAGAACCAGACTCACTCAAAGGGCAGAAAAGGCTGGCAAGAACTCATTTGCTGCTGACTGCCCCTTTCAGTCAGCTGGCATGGAGATATTAAGTGCGGAGCCCTTTCCGCACTGGTAGCCGACATTTTCTCTGTCCACTGTTCGTAACGGCGTCTTCCTTTTCCCCGGCCCCTCCTAGATGCATGGGAGAAGCGGGGGGGTGAAATGTGAGGAGGCAATCAAATAATGCCACTGGGGTTGATTAAAGTGGAGCTTTTAGTCAATAAATGAACAGGCTGATAGCTGCTGATGCCATTCTGATATCCAAGTTGACAAATCATGTTCAAATGCTGTCCGTATTTTTTTTTTCTAGCCCCAATTTGATAACCTGGCATCACAATTCCTTGAAGAAAAAAAATATATATTCAGTGTAAGGGATTCTTGTTATCTGAGATGAGTCTTAGCTCAGAACTTTGGAGCCTGCAATCTATTGATATAAATTTCACTATAATGAATAAGATTATGACAAATAGCAGAACAGGCAATTTAGTATCCATGCCAGATCATAAAGGCAGAGAAGCTTTAAATATTGATACCTCTGATTTATGGAGAGGTGTAAGTCAGTTTCACATGCCTATTAATACTTTATCACCTATGAAGCATGAGAGAGATTGAATGACATACAATGATGACAATGTTTATTACAATATCTACTTCTAGAAGTATTTGCCATCTATGATATTAATTACATTTGAAATGGACTATAGTTGCATTTCTCCTCAGTGCATTCAGCCTCCACTGATTATATATGTGGATATATGGATAAACTACCAGTACAATTGCAGATGGTGGTGGGATGTTCTGGGAGAGATGCTTCCATGGCATCACTATGAGTCGGAAAAAGAGTATTAGGCATTATTAAATTCACTACCAAAACAGAAACAGACTCAAGTGCAAGCAACCTGAGATAAATCTTTGCAAATGAGAATTGGGATAAGGATGTCTTCCACAACCCAGCTTCACCCATTAAAACACCCTCTTTCCAACGGAAACAAAATTCTTCCAGAAATAGGCCTAATTAGTGGAGGAAAAGAACCAGTAGCCATTTATCTGGCAATAAGTTGGAACCTGAACTTTTGTGAATGAACTAATGGTATATGAATATGTGAACTGCCTGAGAGAAAATACACCATTAATTCCAATACAAATTTATACATTACGGAGATTGTGTTCTCTCGGAATTTTGGGGTTGTTTTTTGCAAAATACAGAATGAAAGTTTTCCTGGATTCTGAAATTTCCTAACTAAATGAATGAGGGAAAGCCAGGTAGTTCATAATTATCTTTCCATCAGGGAGCATTTTTCTATTATTGGGACAACAGGGTTCCACATTGCAAAAGTGGAACTCAAAAAGGTGGCATTCTCTGATGGGGATCAAGTCGAAGTTTTGTTTCCAGCCAGATAATTTTTAAAAAAAGGAAATAGTCATAACAAATCTTGCCCTACCAGTGTCAAGTAACTATAATTCAAAATATAAAACATTTAGTTCGGCACATCTACACAAAATCATCAAAAGAACACAAAAAACAAGATCTTTGCCATTGTTATCTATTTGGATCAAGAAACTAAATATGAAGTCCTAAAGTGGTTCTGGCCTGATAGCCGTGAAGAAGGTTCAATATTACCACGCTTAACTGCAAACGATGAAACAAAATTACCAAAAGTGAAGTTCTAGACCTTCTGTTGAGAGGCTTGGAGTTACACAATTTAACTGGGTTGGGCATGTGTGGTGTATAAATGCTAACTACGTTTCCCAAGCACCTGTGGCTGGGGAAGCAGAAGCTTGGATGATTATTAATCTGAAGAGTAGACAACCATCAAACCAAATCTAGAAATAGAGGGTGCCATGACAAACAGAACACATGGTGGAGACCGCATAGAGTGTACAAAGAACCGTATTCAGCAATCAATCTTTATAGTCAAAGAAATCATCACAAAAGCATCATCAAGCCCGAAGGACAGACTGCCCCCCTCCAACACACACATACTTGCAGTTAGTAGGAAGCAGATGGCATTTAGCTGCCCCTTTCCAAATTTCATCAGTTTAAGACATTGTTGTGATTTAAAGTTCTTGGAACATAAAGAAGATTGAGATTTTCCCTCAGAGAAAAGCAACTGCCTCATTTGTAATTTATAGCTCTAATTCATAACCTCCCATGACTTGGGGTTACCTCAGCTTTCCACAGTGTGATTTACAATATCCTCATATGATGTTACTGTTTCTCTTCATTTCATAAAATTATCTTTTGATGAAATTTCTTACAATCAGAGCATAAGACATTTACCTCAGTAGTATTAAATTTAGCTACTGTGGTGGCTTGGATCATGGGGACTTGTTAAGATTCCAAAAGGCCCTCAGTAAGATTCTGCTTTCCATATTTTCAAGTGGTGCTTTATTAATCCATGGAATTTTAATTGTCCATCAACTATTTATTGATTTGTGAATATTGAGTTTGTTGATATGCATCCGAGAAGCATACTGGTCAATATTTGCTTTCTTGACTCTCAAGATATACTATCACTGCCTACAAGGTGTGCACAGGCAATTTTCTTTTGCATCAGCGATTTCAGAATTGTCGCCATTTTCACAGTTTTCCAAATTGGGTTTAGCTTTGAATATACATACTTCGCAGCATCATTGGATTGGCCAACTTAGGCTACTTATAAATGGTCAAATGAAAGTCTCAAAATGGCTTAACTTGCTGGGTTTGTGTTCATTTTTTATACTTATCCAATTTGAATATACAGAGCTGCTTCTCATCATTCATAGATACAACATGTTACTTGAGGATAAATTACCTTAATGCACCCCATTATTCTGAATGAAAACAAGTTAGGGACACAAAGGGATAAAACTTTATTTTGGCATATCATGATCTTTAGTTCTCCTTGCTTTGGCTCCCCAGTTTCCTGCTATTTCTGCCTAAATGAACCATCTTCATTATTTGTGAGAGGAAGGTAGCTTTTAGCTGTTTCTAGATGAGTGGAGCAATTATCTAGGGAATTTGATCACATATATCCACTTAAGCCAGATCACCATGAACCATAATTTACAATTAAGAGAGCAAGCTCACAATGTATTTTAGTTACAAGACTAACCTTCACATAGAAGCTGACCTAAATCCACCTTTCTGCTGTAAATTACAGCCTGGAAAGGCATTTGAACCCTGGTGCAAATCCAGTACTTGTCCAACTAAACTTAACTCAGAACTTCTTTCGCTTTCTGATTCATTTTTTTCCTTTAAATTCTCAGGGCAACTGCCTCATCTCTGATTTTAATTTTGCCTGTGAAAACATGGCCTCAAACCAATAATTGGTCAAAGTCTTGTTTAAAGTGTGATTTAACATTAGGGGTTAGTTTAAAGATTCTTGAAGCTTTCTGAGGATAGTTTAGTCATCAAAGTTAACACCTAAAGCTTCAAGGCTGTCCATTACCTCGCCCCCTCCTACCTCACCTCCCTTCTTTCCTTCTACAGCCAAGCCCGCATCCTCCACTCCTCTGCCGCTAACCTCCTCACTGTCCCTCATTCTCGCCTGTCCCGCCATCGACCCCCGGCCCACGTCCTCCCCATAGCCTGGAATGCCCTCCCTCCACACATCCGCCAAGGTAGCTCGCTTCCTCCCTTCAAAGCCCTACCGAGAGCTCACCTCCTCCAGGAGGCCTTTCCAGACTGAGCCCCCTCCTTCCTCTCTCCCTCCCCCGCCACCTCCTTCCCCTCCCCACAGCACCTGTATATATGTTTGTACAGATTTATTACTCTATTTTATTTGTACATATTTACTATTCTATTTATTTTTGTTAATATATTTTGCTTTGTTGTCTGTCTCCCCCTTCTAGACTGTGAGCCCACTCTTGGGTTGGGACCGTCTCTATATGTTGCCAACTTGTACTTTCCAAGTGCTTAGTACAGTGCTCTGCACACAGTAAGTGCTCAATAAATACACTTGAATGAGTGAATGAATGAATAAACCTAAAGCCACAGTCTCCCCAGTAACCAAGCCTAGATTTTTAGACTGTGAGCCCACTGTTGGGTAGGGACTGTCTCTGTATGTTGCCAATTTGTACTTCCCAAGCACTTAGTACAGTGCTCTGCACACAGTAAGCGCTCAATAAATACGATTGATGATGATTCAGCCCCATCACCAGGTTTCTTTGGTTTCTTACTTCACCTTCTTCTGGAAGGAACTGAACCTCATAGCTTCCAACTTCGGGGGGAAGAGGGGTAAAGAAGAGCCAGCCCTTGGCAAGCTGGCAAGGAGAAAGGTAGAAAGTGTGTAGGACGTCAATGATTGTTCTGATATAAATAGGGCCCTGTATGGAAATTTGGGGTTAAACAAAAATTGGAGCTGATCATCAGTTGGTTTTAATGCTGATGAAGTTCTGGTTTTTCCAAAAATTATTTTAAGTTTTTTATTTTAATATTCCCATACAATTGGCATGGGCAAATGTTTCTTCATTAGTGTTAATTAGTGTAATCAGCACCTGACACTGTAGCTGGGTGGTGGCAACAATGAGGCAACCATGCTTAACCTTGAGGAATGGACTTCAACAACCTAAAACAATATGCAAATCAATGGTATTTATTGAGAGCTTACTATAACTAAAGACTTGGGGAAGTCTAACAGAATTCATTCCTTCAGAATTGGTATCTATGTTCCTTGCCCACAGTGACCTTACAGTTTATAGGGCAGACAGGAATTAATATTTCCAAATCTTTGTCTTGAAATAAGAACTTTGTACTAGGGCTAGAACATTGGATAGCCCCTACACAAGAGAAAGCAAAAAACAGAGATAGACTAGATTCTTTACAGAGTGGGGACAGGAAAAATCACTCATAAAAATGCTTTTCAAAGCCTCATCTGCCCGATCTCTTCCCAAATATGTCTGTCGATAGTGACACCGTAAATGTAAACAATTAAAAAAAAAAAGGAAAATCTGGACTTTAAGGAGCAAGGTAGATAGTCACACTTGATGTTAGGCAGCTTTACCTGAAGAGTGGTGATCACCACAAGCACATCTGCCATTGTGTTCAATAAAGTTGGAATAAAAATGCAAGCTGTCATTTGTAGAAAAAGCATTCATATGATTAGTTTTATGACCACATAAAGTACAAAGTATTCCTATGAATGTAGAAAAATTCCCCACTTAGAGTTATTGACAAGAGTTGTATTTCATGAGCAGTATCACCAAGGGTGCTGCATTTCACAGATTTTGATGCCTGCTATGAAACACAACCATTTTCCAATGTAAAAACGAGTCAGCTTTATTGCCTTTCAACTAATAGGATTGAACTGTGATTAGCTCAGTCCCCTTCAGATGTCACAATTCTAACTCCTGATCAAGAGCCATTTGTAATTTGCCAAATATTAAACAGAGTTGAAAAATGAAATTGGACTCCAGAAAGAGACAGCTTGAGAAGCAGTGTGGCTTAGTGGATAGAGCACGGGCCTTGGAGTCGGGAATTAGGAATTAGGACCTGGGTCTAATTCCGGTTCAGCCATATGTCTGCTGTGTGATCGTTTGTTCCTCAGTTCTCCCATCTGTAAAAATGGGTATTAAGAGAGTGAGCCCAATGTGGGACAGGGACTGGCAACCTGATGAACTTAAACGTACCCTAGTGCTTAGAACTGTGCTTGGCATATAGTAAGCACTAACTAAATACCAGAATTATTATTATTATCCCAAGATATCAGGCTAGGCATCACTAGGAAATCTATACAATCACCCTTTTTTAACCTTGAAAATGTTTTCCAATAACTTCAAGTCCACCCACCACAATACTATTTACCCAAAAAACTAAGGATGACATTTTCCTCTCCACTCCCTGTATTGATTCTCCGTATCTACTACTGATCTACTCCACATCTACTACTGAGAAGCAGCATGACTCAGTGGAAAGAGCCCGGGCTTTGGAGTCAGAGGTCATGGGTTCGAATCCCAACTCCGCCACATGTCTGCTGTGTGACCTTGAGCAAGTCACTTCACTTCTCTGAGCCTCAGTTACCTCATCTGTAAATTGGGGATTAAGAGTGTGAGCCCCACGTGGGACAACCTGATCACCTCGTAGCTTCCCCAGTGCTTAGAACAGTGCTTTGCACATAGTAGGCGCTTAATAAATGCCATTATAATTATAATTAATTACTGATCCCCAAGTCTTCAGCAAGAACACTAGCATGAACAAGCACAGATTCATTCATTCAATCATATTTATTGAGCACTGTGTGCAGAGCACTGTACTAAGCACTTGGGAAGTACAAGTTGGCAACATGTAGAGACGGTCCCCTACCCAACAACGAGTTGGGAGTCAGAAGGACCTCGGTTCAAATTCCGGCTCTATCACTCTTCTGGTGTGTGATCTTGGGCAAATCACTTCTCTTCAGCTACCTCATCTGGGGATGATTATGAGCCCCTTGCAGGACAAGCACTATGTCCAACTTGACAACCTTGTATCTACCCTAATGCTTACTACAGCGCCTGGCACATAGTAAGCACTTAAATACCATAAAAAAATCACAAAGGTAGAACAGAAGGTATTAAATTTCTTCAGGGCCACCCTGATTTGTTTTTGATCCTGACAACATTACTCAGGAATTATCTCCATGACTGCTTTCAACAGTTCATCAACAGTATTTAATAAAAATAATAATAATAATGGCATTTATTAAGGGCTTACTATGTGCACAGTACTGTTCTAAGCACTGGGGAGGCTACAAGGTGATCAGGTTGTCCCATGGGGGGGCTCACAGTTTTAATCCCCATTTTATAGATGAGGTAACTGAGGCACAGAGAAGTTAAGTGACTTGCCCAAAGTCACACAGCTGATAGTTTGCGGAGCCGGGATTTGAACTCATGACCTCTGACTCCAAAGCCCGTGCTCTTTCCACTGAGCCACGCTGCTTCTCCTAATAATATTCAGAGAGTATAATAATTTATTGAGAGCCAACTGTTTGTGGAACACTGTACTAAACAATGGGAAGCTTACAATAAGTAGACACGATTCCTGCCTGCAGCGTCCTTCTAAGCATAGGAAAAAGGTAAAAAGGACTTGTAAGAATTAATATTTTCATTAAATCATAAGTCAGTAGCTATTTGATTTGATTATTGCCAAACTTCCTAGAAATTCCCCACAACTTTCTACATTCCCAGGCAGAAAGCAGAATTTTTCTGGGAAGATAATTTGCACCCTAACTGCACAATATTTGCAATTCACCAGGGAAATTGGAGTTTTGCAACAAAGATGGAGCTGATCATGTAGCTTACCATTTGTTTTGAGGCTGTTTATTAAACACAAGAAGCTCCTCTAAAGCGTTGAACATGTTTGGACTCAAATAACTATACATTTTCGTTGGAGAGTCTATACAGCCTGCCTCTGTATTTCCTCGGCTTCCTGCTGGCCAGCCTAGAATGAAGCTAATATTATATTAGCAACTATCCTGAGCAAACAACCCATTATTCAGATTCAAATTATATTCAGGCAGGTCTCACTTATTATTCTAATGACATTCGGGCCCTCAGATAAGGGAAATGACTATAGAAGACCAGTGGCTTCCCACTGGGATCAATGATCACTGAACAATTAGGTTTGATATTTTAAGGGCCCGGTGATTCCCCTGAGGGTAATACAGAAACAATGAATTTCAAAAAGAGAGACTTTAAACATTTTCTCCAGTGGTAGAATAAAGGTTAGAGGAAAATTAAAAAAAAAAAAAAATCAGTCAGCTTCGAGGCTATTTAGGAACATTGCATTAGAGGCCCAGATGGCATGAACTGAAAAACCAGAAAGTGAGAACTAAAAGGAATCTTGCATGGCTAAGTAGAGAATTGCATTAGGTCCCCAAAAGCAACCTTTCTATTAGCACTACTGTCTGAAGAAATAGAAAGATCACAGAACAAACAATGCCTGATTAGCCTCAAATTATAATTTTAAAAGGCAGAGACACAATATTGAGAAGAATCAGCCAGAGATAAAAGGGTTCAATAAAAGATTCTTTAAATCCATTTAAAGTAAGAAGTCTGCACTTGTGGCTCAAGGCCCTCTAAATTACCAAAGAGGGGGAGTGATAAAGGGGGATGCTGAAGGGGAAAAGAAGTTAAATGAATTTCGTGCAATGTCACGGGACAACCTAACCAAGACCACGATAAAACCTATTCCAAAGACACTTTTTATGGAAGATTATAGTGTGGTCTTGACAAAGATTAAGGTCTCAAAGGAGGAAGTTACAGAGCAACTTTAGAAACTCAAGGGTAGTAAATTGTACAAGAACAGATGGTATATTTCTGGAGGTTTGGAAAGAAATAAAGTGAAATAGCAGACACTTAAATTTATAATGTGGAAACCAGAATAATAAAACTGTTGTTCTTGAAGCTGTTAATGTGATGTCTATTTTTAAAGATCCAGAGGAGATCCTAGGATTTATGTTCTGGTAAACTCTACTTAAGTCTTGATATAATTAACGACAGAGCTAATAAAAAGAAAATAATATGACACGAGTATCATTCATGAAAGGCTCCATGTTAACAACTGCAACCTAAAATTACATGCAAAAGATGAGAACTGGATTATGCATAGTTTGCAAAGTCAGTAGAGTATAACTGACTGATAATCTACTTGGAAAAGATTGATGTCATGTAACAGCCTGCACTAGGAAACGTCCACACATTGCCAAAAAGCTTCACTGTCAGCATTCATTCAGAAGTGTTAAAAAATTCCCTGCCTTAGCAACATCCTGACAAATGATGCACTTCTAAACAAAGAATTTTTAAAATGCATTAAAGTCAAAGCATCTTTTAGAAGATTAGTAAAAGGGTCAACATCAATTGGGCAGCATATACCAACCTAAGAAAAACCCTATAAAGTAGAAGTCTTGACAATCCGATTATACAGATATGAAGCCAGGATGAGTTTCCTCAAACAGCTTGGTGCCGAGCTGCCCATCAAGGGAATAAAGTATTTTATAAGGATTAAGGTACAGTCTTCCCACCAGCATCAGAGATACATTCTTCACAATTTAGTAGCATTAAACTGAGACACTTGCAGAAAACGGGGCGGATAGAATGCCAAGTGATTTCTTACAAAGCACTCAAGGAGATAAAAAGTATACAAATAGGAGAAAAAAAAATACTTCAGAGATACACTGAAGCATGGTTTGGGGCAAGATGCAAAAAAGGATTTTTCTTGCATTAATCAGAGGTGATATGGTTCATAGGCTTGTGGCCAACATCAGGTTTGTTGCCCTGAAGGACAGGACCATAAATAGTGTCAGCCCTACAAACAGTACTCTTATTGAAGAAATTAATTAAACTCAGGAAAGGCAGAGACTGCTTGACCTGATTAATGATAGTCTTTATTTCAGCATTTGACACATACTAAACACAGTGCTCTGCACACAGTTAAGTGCTCAGTACCATTGATTGAAGAATCATAGACTGTGATATGGGTAGAAGGAACCAGTGCTCACATTGCCATCTTTTCAACCATATTTACATTATAGGTAGCACTCTAACTACTATTCATTCATTCATCCATATTTATTGAGCACTTACTGTGTGCAGAACACTGTACTAAACTCTTGGAAAGTACAATTCGACAACAAAGAGAGAGACAACCCCTACCCAACAACGGGCTCACAGTCTAGAAGACTACCATTTGCCTTGTCCTAGGAGAAGGGAAAGTAATAGAGCAAGCCCTTTGGAGGGGGGGTAGGGGGAGGGAAACAAACAAACAAACACAAAAAACCTAATCTGGGTTCACTAGTGAAGAAAAAAATGGTAATCACCTTACAGCAATAGTAATAGCAACTGCCCAAACTATGCCAGCCTGCTTTTTGTTTTTTTTTTTTTGCTTTTACAAAATCCAACTTTCCAACTTCTTCTGCAGGGTATAAAATGAATGGAGTAAGTTGTCCTTACTGCTCATCTGACATGTGTCATCGCTTAACACTCCCTAATGGAGGAATATTTACAAAGCTTGTTGGAGGGCAAAAATGATATTAAGTGTTTTGGGAGCACCATAACCATTGTCAATGTATTGGCCACCAATTTAGCAGGGCTTGCAGAAGGGGAAGGAGGCAGGGTCATTCTTCCTACTCTCCAGAGAGTGGGCCAATAAGAAACAGGGCCAGAATAAAGGCCAATGAGAAGCAGCATGGCTCAGTGGAAAGAGCCTGGGCTTTGGAGGCAGAGGTCATGGGTTCAAATCCCAGCTCTGCCAATTGCTAGCTGTGTGACTTTGGTCAAATCCCTTAACTTCTCTGTGCCTCGGTGACCTCATCTGTAAAATGGAAATTAAGATTGTGAGCCCCACGTGGGACAACCTGATCACCTTGTAACCTCCCCAGCGCTTAACAGTGCTTTGCACATTGTAAGTGCTTAATAAATGCCATTATTATTATTATTATTATTATTAATAAACCAAGCCACCCAGAGGCTCTAAGATCTCCTTAGTGAGTGGTTCCATTAGCACTGTGTGAATCAGAGCAACCTAAAACTGGAAGAGGATTCAAAAAGTTACCTGGCTCAGCCTCCTGTTTCCAAGCAACTCAGTAACTATTTGGGATAGACGGTTTTTTGAAAGCTCTCCAGGGCAAGTACTCCAAAACCTCCTTGCTAGCCTGTTCCAATCTTTTAACCAAAAGTTCTTCCTTTGACACAGCCAAACCCTTTTCTGGCCAAATCAACATTTCTCTTGCTTTGTGCCCAATTCCTCTTCTTCAGTCCTATGACAAACTGCTTTGAAAATGGCACTTAACCCTCTTAGTTCCATCCTAAGCGATCCAAATCCCAACTATTTTTGGTATAACCTATTTTTATGCTTTCATTCTTCTTTTCTCCCAAGTCACCATTTTCCTTTTTTGAGCCCAATTCTTCCATCCAGAAATCCTTACGAAGTAACAATGTATGCTCAAAAGCTGCAAAGAGGAAGCCATCTCAGTCTCATATTCCTGGTTCAAGTAGCTAGCTAATCATTCCTCGTGGAGGAACCATTTGAGATGCTAACCTCATCACACTTCCTCACAGTCCATTAATTAAACATTGAATTTGTGTAGAACTTTGTCTCCAAAGAGCAGCCCCAGTAATTACCTCATTCTCACAATGTCCCTGTGAAATAGGGCAAGGCAAGGATGAGTATTCTCAGTTTATAGATGAGGAAATTGAGACAGAGGTTAAATGACTTGCCTGAGGTCACACTGAAAGCCAATGGCAGAGTTAGGACTTGGGCTTCAGTCCAAAACCTAGGTGCTCTGACTCCTGGCCACCCACTGTCAGTGGAATGGGAGTAGAGCAGTAGCAGCAATGGTGACAAATCAATCAGTCACTCAATCATATTTAATGAGTGCTCAATGTGTGCAGAGCAATAATAATAATAATAATGGTATTTAAGTGCTTACTATGTGCCAGACACTGTACTAAGCACTGAGATGGATATAAGCATATCTGGTTGGACACAGTCTTTGTCACGCATGGAGCTCACAGGCTTAATTCCCATCTTACAGATGAAGGAACTGAGATACAGAGAAGTGAAATGA
Organism: Tachyglossus aculeatus; assembly: GCF_015852505.1. Lineage (NCBI taxonomy): Eukaryota > Metazoa > Chordata > Mammalia > Monotremata > Tachyglossidae > Tachyglossus > Tachyglossus aculeatus. The sequence goes on along the minus strand of NC_052099.1, from coordinate 28,455,966 downwards.
CTTGCCTAAGGCCACACAGCAGATAAATGGCAGATGAGGGATTAGAACCCATGACCTTCTGACCCCCAGAAACATGTTCTATCCTCTAAACCATGCTGCTTCTCCAAAGCACTGTACTAAGCACTTGGGAGAGTACAACATAACAGAAATATTCCCTGCCCACAACGGGTTTACAGTCTAGAGGGGTTGCTGCCCCACCTCCAGTCACAGCTGGGAGCCATCTTGGGCAAACCCCTCAAAAATGCATCATCATAATAAGAGATTAACATGTTGTATGTGACAAGCACTGTAATAAACACTGGAGTAGATGGAAGATGACCAGGTTGGACATAGGCTCAATTACCTCATCAGGGTTACAGTCTCAGTATACTATAAAGACCAATGATTGATCGATTGTTTCGGAGGGAGAACATGTAGTGAATCCCCATTTTCCGTATGAGAAAACTGAGCCCAAGTAAATTAAATGACTTGCCCAAGGTCACCTAACAGGCAATCAATCGTATTAATAATGATTATGGTATTTGTTAAGCACTTACTATGTGATAAGCCCTGTTCTAAGTACTGGGATAGATACAAGGTAATCAGGTTGTCCCACTTGGGACTCACAGTCTTAATCCCCATTTTACAGATGAGGTAAAAGACACAGAGAAGTTAAGCAGCTTGTCCAAGGTCACACAGCAGACAAGTGGCAGACTGGGGATTAGAACCCATGACCTTCGGAGCCCCAGGCCTATGCTATTTCCACTAAACCATGCTGGATTTGCATAGGTCTCTATTAAGTGCATTATTGAGCTCTTACTGTGTGCAAAGCACTATACTAAGCGCTTTTGGCAAATTGCAGAACAGAATTAGAATCCAGTCCTCTGCCTCTCAAGCGTGTGATCTTTCCACTAGGCCATGACATTGTTTGCAAGGGAAGATGTAATTTCCCTATGCAAAGGTATAATTGGATTTTACATTTAAAAAGTTGAATTGCCATATTTACCTTGATTCTACTGGGAGTTCCTTAAGGGCAAAGATGGTGATATCTGTGTTTTGTAACATTGCCTCATACAATACTGTCAGACGTTCAAATAATTATTTCAATAACATTTGGGAAGCTGTTCTTCCTGAAATTTAAGAGTCTTTCTCATTTCAGCTGTTTTTATAGACATTTCCGTTTGCTTGATCATGGAGATTTGGGTTTAGGTGTTTCTGGACATAATCGATAGAAATTTAATTCAGAAGTAAATGAAAACAAGAAGGTAAGAACTGCTTTTACATAGTTTCAAATGCTCAAATAATGCAGCATTTATGGTATATTTCATCTTCATCTGTAGCAACAGTCTAATAACAGCAATTCTCCTTTACTGCACTGCTTGTACAGTTCAAATTAAAACCCGAAACACAGTAAATCCCACTTCACAATGCCTTTCAGTGTTCAAGACTCTGAATTAAAGGCCTCTATTGTTTAGGAGGATTATTTCCTTGCCTTTACTGGCTTCAAAGAAAGAGGAATCTTCACTCACTTTTCTATTGATCCTTGTTGATCAGATTAACTTTGTTTTGGATTCCTATCTAAACAAAAGGCAAACAGATACATTTTAAGCACTTTCATGTAGAGCTTTGTTTCACTTCAGAATTCTCATTTTGTTTCTGCTTCCTCATTGGAAAGGTTATTGGAGTGTGGGGAGAATTAGGGAAATTTCTATAAATTCCATTTATTAGATACCAATACTTCTAGATAAATCATCTCAAATGTAAAATACTTGGGAATAACAAGTAATTATATGTAATTAAAACCCTAGTGTTCATTTACTTTCTCTTGTTAATTTATAATGGAATACCTGTACTCAGGAAAAGATTAGCAAGCACTAGAAATCAAAGACGTCTATCAACACTACAGAAATAGAGCTAAACATTTATCCATCTCATTGGGCACTTCAGGTTTCTGATGAAATTATTTAATACTCTCTTACTTGTTAATGAGCCATAAAGAATCTTCAAAGAACCATAAAGAATCTTAGAAGTATTTCCTTGAAGACAGAACGTTCTTGTGCTCCTTTTAGAATGTCTGAACAGACTTTCCATTTCTCCACCCAACCTAGTGTCTCAAGATACATTGAGCAGGGATTAAGGAGCTTCAATCTAGGCTTGTCCCTACCCTTTTTCATCTCTCATCCCATCCTCCCTAAGGCAGCTATTAAATCTGTATTTAAACCTTCAATTAGAAATGCAGGCCAAAGCCAACTAGAGGTGTTTGAGATACTATTAGCAGGGGCTCCCAGTGGCTGGGGTTTTTCAGCAGGATGGATTGAAGTCAACTGCAGAACTCATAACAAATTTTAATTGAGGGGAGGTATTGCATTGAGAGGCAGCATGGATCAGCGGAAAGAGCATGGGCTTGGGGGCCAGAGGTCGTGGGTTCTAATCCCAGCTCTGCCACTTGTCAGCTGTCTGATTTTGGGCAAGTCACAACTTTTGTGCCTCAATTACCTCATCTGTAAAATGGGGATTAAGACTGAGTTCCTCATGGGACAACCTGATCACCTTGTATCTCCCTCCAGTGCTTAGAACAGTGTTTTGCACATAGTAAGCACTTAAATGCCATCATTATCATCACCTTCTTCCTTAAAAACAGATAAACTTCCAACCTGTCACTTTGTTCAGTCAATAGCTTTTGAGCACTCACAATAGAAGTGCTCAATAAATATGACTGATTGATGTAAAACATGAATTTGGGCAGCACTTTTTTATTTGATGGTACATTTAAACTTCATTCTTTCACATATTTGTTACGCTTTTCTCCCCATTTGAAGGGTAAGCTCCCTGTAGGCAGGGACTGTCTTGTGCTTCAGCAAACATCGATCAAAAGTACATGCACACAATAAAAAGCATTACTATTTTGGCAGTTGATCTTTACTTAGTTTAAAAACCCAATTAGATACAGGTGACAGCAAACTCGGCTGAACTTAATTCCAAAGATGTTGCTACCAACGACAGGTGTAATTGAAAAGAACTGCAGAGCAAAGACAAAGACAATTGCAGAGCCAACTGCCAAGAATCTCCAAACTGCTGTGCAGGCATCACCTTTGCTACTTACTAAGCAGCAGCATGGCTCAGTGGAAAGAGCACAGGCTTTGGAGTCAGGAGTCGTGGGTTCAAATCAAAACTGTCACTTTGTTCAGTCAATAGCTTTTGAGCACTCACAATAGAAGTGCTCAATAAATACAACTGATTGATGTAAAACATGAATTTAGGCAGCACTTTTTTATTTGATGGTACATTTAAACTTCATTCTTTCACATATTTGTTACGCTTTTCTCCCCATTTGAAGGGTAAGCTCCTTGTAGGCAGGGACTGTCTTGTGCTTTAGCAAACATCGATCAAAAGTACATGCATGCAATAAAAAGCATTACTATTTGGCAGTTGATCTTTACTTAGTGTAAAAACCCAATTAGATACAGGTGACAGCAGACTCAGCTGAACTTAATTCCAAAGATGTTGCTACAACAACAGGTGTAATTGAAAAGAACTGCAGAGCAAAGACAAAGACAATTGCAGAGCCAACTGCCAAGAATCTCCAAACTGCTGTGCAGGCATCACCTTTGCTACTTACTAAGAAGCAGCGTAGTTCAGTGGAAAGAGCACAGGCTTTGGAGTCAGGAGTCATGGGTTTAAATCCCAACTCTGCCAATTGTCAGCTGTCTGACTTTGGGCAAGTCACTTAATTTCTCTGGGCCTCAATTACCTCATTTGTAAAATGGGGATTAAAACTGTGAGCCCCTTGTGTGACAACCTGATCACCTTGTAACCTCCCCAGCACTTAGAACAGTGTTTTGAATGTAGTAAGCACTTAATAAATGCCGTCATTATTATTATTATTATTATTATTATTACTTGCAATGCCTGAAGTTTGTGAACACCCCTTTTGTTCTGCTTAGGTCTTAAAGTACTCCTAACAGAGGCAGCAAAGCCTAGTGGGAAGAGTCCGGGCCTGGAAGTTGAAGAACCTGGGCTTTAATCCTGGCTCTGCTACTTGTCTGCTGTGTGACCTTGGACAAGTCATTTAATAATGATGGCATATATTAACCGCTTACTATGTGCAAAGCACTGTCCTAAGCGCTGGGGAGGTTACAAGGTGATCAGGTTGCCCCATGGGGGCTCACAGTCTTAATCCCCATTTTACAGATGAGGTAACAGGCACAGAGTAGTTAAATGACTTATCCAAAGTCACACAGCTGACAATTGGTGGAGCAGGATTTGAACCCATGACCTCTGACTCCAAAGCCCATGCTCTTTCCACTGAGCCATGCTGCTTCTCACTTGGCTTCTCTGGGCCTCAATTTCTTCATCTGTAAACTGGAGATTCAATACCTGTTCTCCCTCCCGCTCGGACTGAGAACTCAGTGTGAGACAGGGACTGCATTCATTCAATCACTTTTATTGAGTGCTTACTGTGTGCTCTGCACTGTACTAAGCACTTGGAAAGTACAAGTTGGCAACATGACAGTGACTGCACACTGTAAGCTCTCAATAAATACAATTAAATAAATGACTAGGTCCTCCCAATTATCTTGGGAAACAGTGTGGCCTAGTGCTAAGAGCATGGATAAGAGAATGTGAGTCAGAGGACTTAGGTCCTGGCTCCACCCCTTACCTATGTGACCTAGAGAAGTCACTTAGCTTCTGTGTGCCTCAGTTTCCTCAACTGCAACATGAGGATTCAGTATCTGTTCTTCCCCCTATTTGTTAATAATAATAATAGTGATATTTAAGTGCTTACTATGTGTCAGACATTGTACTAAGAACTGGGGGGGTACAAGCAAATCGGGTTGGATGCAGTCCCTATCCCATACGGGGCTTAGTCTATCCCCATTTTACAGATGAGGGAACTGAGGCACAGAAAAGTGAAGTGACTTGCCCAAGGTGACCCAGCAGACAGGCGGAGGAGTTGGGATTAGAACCCATGTCCTTCTGACTCTTAGACCTGTTCTCTATCCACTAGGCTATGCTGTGTTTCATAGACTGTGAGCCCCATGTCAGACAGGGACTGTGTCTGACCTGATGATCTTATATCTACTTCAGCACTTAAAAATGCTTGGTGCATAATAAGCAGTGTGGCCTAGTAGGAAAAATAAAACAAACGAAAAAAGCCTGGTAGTCGCAGGGCCTAGGTTCTAATCCTGCATCTGATGCTAACCTCCTGTGTGACCTTGGGCAAAGTTACAATTTATCTGTGCCTCACTTCCCTTATCTGCAAAGTGGGAATTCAATTCCTGTTCTCCCTCCTACTTAAAATGTGAGCCCTACCTGGGCCGTGATTATCTTATATTTACTCCAGGCTTGGCCCATTGTAAGCATGGAACCAGTACCCCCAGTTATTATAAGCACCACCAGTATTATTACTGGTCTAAATAGCATCTCTTTCCTGATTGCCACTCCCAATTATCCTCCTGATATCTTATCTCCCAATAATACATTGCAAGGTCACATTATTGAAGTGTGCTTCCGTGCTCAAGTGATCCTTCAACTTTCCCAGCTTTTAATCTTCCCCTTTTCAACTCATCCTCCAGCTACAGCTCGGGGATTCTGCTGTTGACCATTCTTCCTCACACATTCAGCGAAATTGAGTATACTATGTTCTCCTTTGATTTTTTCCAATGCCACCCCTCTCTCCAGCCCCATCCCTGTCATCCTGTCCAAGGGCCACCCCTCTTCCCCCTCCCCCTGTGCTGGTCCCACCCTCATCCACTCACTCCTATCCAATCCAACCACTGCCCACTCTTCACCCAGTTCTCTCCTCAAGAAACCACCCCCACATAGCCTCAACCAAGTGCAGTCTGTGGATGAATGCTACCTAATTAGTGACTGTATTTAACTCTTAACTGTGGCAGGAATTTTCAGAAGCAAGTGACGTATTATGACGTTTTCATAAACTATTTATGAGCACTTAACATGTCTGCTGATTCTGCTGTAGTGCACTCCCCCAAGCGCTTTGTATAGTGCTCTGTACATAAGCACTCAACTACTGTTGACTGATTCATCAATCGTATTTATCATCATCAATCGTATTTATTGAGCGCTTACTATGTGCAGAGCACTGTACTAAGCGCTTGGGAAGTACAAATTGGCAACACACAGAGACAGTCCCTACCCAACAGTGGGCTCACAGTCTAAAAGGGGGAGACAGAGAACAAAACCAAACATACCAACAAAATAAAATAGGATAGATATGTACAAGTAAAATAAATAAATAAATAAATAGAGTAATAAATATGTACAACCATATATCCATATATACAGGTGCTGTGGGGAAGGGAAGGAGGTAAGGCGGGGGAGATGGAGATGGGGAGAGGAAGGAGGGATGCCTATGCAGCAGACAAATGGCAGCAAACCTTGTGACTCCCAGGCCCCTGCCCTATCAATCAATCAATCGTATTTGAGCGCTTACTGTGTGCAGAGCACTGTACTAAGCACTTGGGAAGTCCAAGTTGGCAACCTAAAGAGACAGTCCCTACCCAACAGTGGGCTCACAGTCTAAAAGGGGGAGACAGGGAACAAAACCAAACATACTAACAAAATAAAATAAATACAATAGATATGTACAAGTAAAATAGAGTAAATAAATACGTACAAACATATATACAGGTGCTGTGGGGAAGGGAAGGAGGTAAGATGGGGGGATGGAGAGGGAGAAGAGGGGGAGAGGAAGGAAGGGGCTCAGTCTGGGAAGGCCTCCTGGAGGAGGTGAGCTCTCAGTAGGGCCTTGAAGGGAGGAAGAGAGTTAGCTTGGGGAATCCCTATGCAGCAGACAAATGGCAGCAAAGCTTGTGGCTCCCAGGCCCGTGCCCTGTCCCTATGCAGCAGACAAATGGCAGCAAAGCTTGTGGCTCCCAGGCCCGTGCCCTGTCCCTATGCAGCAGACAAATGGCAGCAAACCTTGTGACTCCCAGGCCCGTGCCCTATCAATCAATCGTATTTATTGAGCGCTTGCTGTATGGAGAGCACTGGACTAAGTGCTTGGGAAGTCCAAGTTGGAAACATCTAGAGACAGTCCCTACCCAACAGTGGGCTCACAGTCTAAAAGGGGGAGACAGAGAACAAAACCAAACATACTAACAAAATAAAATAAATAGAATAGATATGTACAAGTAAAATAAATTAATTAATAAATAGAGTAATAAATACGTACAAACATATATACATATATACAGGTGCTGTGGGGAAGGGAAGGAGGTAAGATGGGGGGATGGAGAGGGGGACGAGGGGGAGAGGAAGGAAGGGGCTCAGTCTGGGAAGGCCTCCTGGAGGAGGTGAGCTCTCAGTAGGGCCTTGAAGGAGGAAGAGAGCTAGCTTGGGGGATCCCTATGCAGCAGACAAATGGTAGCAAAGCTTGTGACTCCCAGGCCCGTGCCCCGTTCCTATGCAGCAGACAAATGGCAGCAAAGCTTGTGACTCCCAGGCCTGTGCCCTATCTATCAATCAATCAATCGTATTTATTGAGCGCTTACTGTGTGCAGAGCATTGTACTAAGCGCTTGCGAAGTCCAAGTTGGCAACATATAAAGACAGTCCCTACCCAACAGTGGGCTCACAGTCTAAAAGGGGGAGACAGAGAACAAAACCAAACATACTAACAAAATAAAATAAATAGAATAGATATGTACAAGTAAAATAAATAGAGTAAAAAATACGTACAAAAATATATACAGATACACAGGTGCTGTGGGGAAGGGAAGGAGGTAAGATGGGGGATGGAGAGAGGGAAGAGGGGGAGAGGAAGGAAGGGGCTCAGTCTGGGAAGACCTCCTGGAGGAGGTGAGCTCTCAGTAGGGCCTTGAAGGGAGGAAGAGAGTTAGCTTGGGGGATCCCTATGCAGCAGACAAATGGCAGCAAAGCTTGTGACTCCCAGGCCCGTGCCCTGTCCCTATGCAGCAGACAAATGGCAGCAAACCTTGTGACTCCCAGGCTCGTGCCCTGTTGCTATGCAGCAGACAAATGGCAGCAAACCTTGTGACTCTCAGGCCCGTGCCCTATCAATCGTATTTATTGAGCGCTTACTGTGTGCAGAGCACTGTACTTAGCGCTTGGGAAGTTCAAGTTGGCAACAGAGACAGTCCCTACCCAACAGTGGGCTCACAGTCTAAAAGGGGGAGACAGAGAACAAAACCAAACATACTAACAAAATAAAATAAATAGAATAGATATGTACAAGTAAAATAAATAGAGTAATAAATACGTACAAACATATATACAGGTGCTGTGGGGAAGGGAAGGAGGTAAGGCGGGGGAGATGGAGAGGGGGAGAGGAAGGAGGGGGCTCAGTCTGGGAAGGCCTCCTGGAGGAGGTGAGCTCTCAGTAGGGCCTTGAAGGGAGGAAGAGAGCTAGCTTGGCGGATCCCTATGCAGCAGACAAATGGCAGCAAACCTTGAGACTCCCAGGCTCATGCCCTAACCCTTTGCAGCAGACAAATGGCAGCAAACCTTCTGACTCCCAGGCCCGTGCCCTATCAGTCAATCAATCGTATTTATTGAGCGCTTACTGTGTGCAGAGCACTGTACTAAGCGCTTGGGAAGTCCAAGTTGGCAACATATAGAGACAGTCCCTACCCAACAGTGGGCTCACAGTCTAAAAGGGGAAGACAGAGAACAAAACCAAACATACTAACAAAATAAAATAAATAGAATAGATATGTACAAGTAAAATAAATCGAGTAATAAATACGTACAAACATATACACATATATACAGGTGCTGTGGGGAAGGGAAGGAGGTAAGATGGGGGGAAGGAGAGGGGGACGAGGGGGAGAGGAAGGAAGGGGCTCAGTCTGGGAAGGCCTCCTGGAGGAGGTGAGCTCTCAGTAGGTCCCTGAAGGGAGGAAGTGAGTTAGCTTGGGGGATCCCTATGCAGCAGACAAACGGCAGCATAGCTTGTGACTCCCAGGCCCGTGCCCTAACCCTATGCAGCAGACAAATGGCAGCAAACCTTGTGACTCCCAGGCCCGTGCCCAATCAATCAATCAATCAATTGTATTTATTGAGCATTTACTGTGTGCAGAGCACTGTACTAAGCGCTTGGGAAGTCCAAGTCGGCAACATATAGAGACAGTCCCTACCCAACTGTGGGCTCCCCGTCTAAAGGGGGAGACAGAGAACAAAACCAAACATACTAACAAAATAAAATAAATAGAATAGATATGCACAAGTAAAATAGAGTAATAAATACATACAAACATATATACATATATACAGGTGCTGTGGGGAAGGGAAGGAGGTAAGGCGAGGGAGATGGAGAGGAGGAGAGGAAGGAGGGGGCTAAGTCTCGGAAGGCCTCCTGGAGAAGGTGAGCTCTCAGTAGGGCCTTGAAGGGAGGAAGAGAGTTAGCCTGGGGGATCCCTATGCAGCAGACAAATGGCAGCAAACCTTGTGACTCCCAGGCCCGTTCCCTATCAATCAATCAATTGTATTTATTGAGCACTTATTGTGTGCAGAGCACTGTACTAAGCACTTGGGACTGATTGTTCCTAGTAATGCATCTGCCCAAAAGGGGTAAATGTATTCCCCTATTTCTCCTCCCAGGTTATCATTCATCCTCCTGAGCTCTATTCTCTTTGGAAGAAACACTTGTAAATTCCTTGGCAGCAGGGATTGTGGCTACAAAGTCCATTGTATTGCACCCAAATGAAAAAAGGAGAGAATATATTTGCAAATATAATGGGTCCACAAGGATCTTTGGTTTTATCAAACCATGGGCACAACAAAATCATGACCCTTTTTTTGCAATACCCACTACTGGACATAGGGTTAATCGAGGCATCCAATGGTCAGGTTTGTAGCATAATGGGTGGATGTGGGGAGGAGGAAGAGTGGGGGGAAGAAAGATGCCATACTCACCACATCGCCTGAAGAAAAACTGCTGGTTAGTGCAGTATTCTGCACACAATAAATGTTCAATAAATACTATTGATTGGTCACCTAGATATCCCTATTACTTTAATTATTATCTTGGAGTAAATTCAACTTTTTAGTAATCATTCATTTGTATTTATTGAGTACTTACTGTGTGCAGAGCACTGTACTAAGCGCTTGGGAAGTACAAGTCGGCAACATGTAGAGACGGCCCCTACCCAACAGGCTCACAACAACTATTGCTCATTTAGCTATATTTTAAGTTCATTAAAGACTCTCATATACCCATACTACAACACAAAATTCCATGGCAGGTAATCAACATGAAGTATTGTGAAAGTTGACCAAATACGGTCACAGGAGGAAGAACCAGGAAAAAACCCCCAACAAAACATGATTCTTTGTTGTTCCAAGTCACCCTAATACTCTTAGGGTGACATCAAGTTTTAACAACAGAGAAAAGTAAGAAAGAGAAAAATAAAAACTCACAAGTTATACAAGCTCAATAGTAACTGAGATAACTGAGTGGTTGAACAAGCCAATTAACACACAATCTTTTTAAGATTATACATTGGGTACTTACAGTTTATCTTGCAGAAGAAGCAAACCACGCATCTGAAGCTGAAGAAAGAAAAGAAGTGCCCCACCCCCTCGCCTGTATTCTTCCTGAGTGATTGGTTGAATTCATCCTAAACTCTAATCAGCTGCCCCTCTCCCATCCTAGAGAAGCTTCCCCCTTCCAGGTGGTGCTGGGAGTGATTCTCCTTCAAGATCTTGAGAAATGCAATTCCCAGGAATGAGAGGACTACAATAATCAGCTTCCTAAGTACTATTTCAGTACCCTTTGGGAACAACTCTTTAGCCAAAAAAGGGGGGGGGGGGACATGAATATTACCCCCAAGAAGAGTTGCCAACCTCTCCCAAACAACTTTCCTACACCCAATTCATCTAACGCTTGAGGCAGCAAGTTAAGTGACCCTAATGACTTGAAGCTGTTAAAAATCCACAGCTTTACTCAGCTGAAAGTACTTGTGAACTGCTCATCATTTAGGGTTACGTGAACTCTTTCAGACCACTGAGATCCATTTAGAAAACTGCCTGTGTATTAAATGACGCCCTAATATTCCGAAATAATTGATACCTTTCCAAAAAGGAAGCAATTTAATTCCTTCGCACCAGGGTGGGGCAAGTACTGTAAATGTATGTGACGACTAACTCAGTGAAACCCTCCCTCCACACATCCACCAAGCTAGTTCTTTTCCTCCCTTCAAAGCTCTCTGAGAGCTCACCTCCTCCAGGAGGCCTTCCCACACTGAGCCCCCTTTTTCCTCTCTTATTCCCCATCCCCCTTGCCCTACCTCCTTCCCCTCCCCACAGCACTTGTACAGATGTACAGATTTATATGTACAGATTTATTACTCTATTTTACTTGTAGAGATTTACTATTCTATTTATTTTGTTAATGATGTGCATATAACTATAATTCTACTTGTTCTGACAATTTTGACATCTGTCTACATGTTTTGTTTTGTTGTCTGCCCCCACTTCTAGACTGTGAACCCGTCGTTGGGTAGGAACCGTCTCTATATGTTGCCGACTTGTGCTTCCCAAGCATTTAGTACAGTGTTCTGCATACAGTAAGCACTCAATAAATACGATTGAATGAATGAATGAATTCAAATCTTTATTTTATTTTTTTATCAGCCACTGTATAATTGAACTGGGAAGTATCCCATTGACATTCTTGCCCGGGACACCAGCTTGTCTCAGATCCTAAGGCATGGAGAAGCAGTTTGGCTTAATGGAAAGAGCACGGGTTTGGGAGTCTGGGATTAGAACACACATCCTCTTTCAGCCACTTATCTGCTATGTGACCTTGGACAAGCCACTTAACTTCTCTGTGCCTCAGTTACCTCATCTGTAAAATGGGGATTAAGACTATGAGCCCCATGTGGGACAATCTGACTACCTTGTATACAGTAAGCGCTCAATAAATACGATCGATTGATTGATTGATTGTATCTATTCCAGCTCTAAGAACAGTGTTTGGCAGATAGTAAGCGCTTAGCAGATACCATAATTTTTATTATGATGTCAAATTGGAGTGTGGTTTCAAAAAGAAATAGCACCATTCTATTCTGTTGAAGTTTTTCAACACTCATTCCATCAGAATCATTACTCCTTTATGACCATTTTCAATTTAAAATAAACCTCACCAAATAAACCAAAACTGAATGAAAAGAAACATTTTCAAATTGCAACTAGAAAGTGTTGCCTATGTCCAATTTAAAGCCAATAAAAACAGATTTAAAGCCAATAAAAATCATGGAAGTCTAAATCAAAAATAATTCTCCAAATATTTCCTCATCCTACTTAACTAGTTTAAAAGTGCATGTTAAAAGATAGATCATCACCACCAATGATATGTTTTGTTTTGTTGTCCATCTCCCCTTTCTAGACTGTGAGCCCGCTGTTGGGTAGGGACTGTCTCTATATGTTGCCAACTTGTACTTCCCAAGCACTTAGTCCAGTGCTCTGCACACAGTAAGTGCTCAATAAATACGATTGAATGAATGAATGAATGAATTTATTGAGCACTTACTGTACCCAGAGCACTGTACTAAGTTCTTGGGAGAGTGCAATGCAACAGAATTCATAGACACAACAAGTTGTTGGCCTAGAGAGAGAGAGAGAGAGAGACATTAATACTAATAAAAGACTGTTTATCACTCAGACACATTCTAATGTGAAATGAAAAATTTCCACTGTCACCCAAAACCTGTAAAAAGTCATCCCTAACATGTGAGAGGACATCTAACTGGAAAAATCATGTCACTGTTCTATGTCTAAGAGCACATACCACCTCTACCAGTAATAAAGAGAAACATACACAATAACTGTTAGATAGTAAATCTGCATTACTGAAATTAAATCTTAAGCGCTTAGTACAGTGCTATGCACACAGTAAATGCTCAATAAATATGATTGAATGAATGAATCTTGAATATACAGCTCTCAAAAGTCAGGATATTTCAGTGTCATCTTTAAACTGGATATTTGCAGGAGATATCAGGTTTGCAAAGATCTCATTATGCAACAAGCGAGATTTACCTGAATCAATCAATCGTATTTATTGAGCGCTTACTATGTGCAGAGCACTGTACTAAGCGCTTAGCACTCAACTCGGGAAATTCATGACAACGTTCTTAAATTTCTTCCCCACCATCAACATTTGGGTAGAATTTCTTGGGCTTCCTCTTCCATGCCCCTCCCCCCAGTTTAAAATATTAAGGAAAACTAGCATTTTGAATGAACTAAGTCAAGGAAGTAATTTAACAGGAAGGTGAGGCGATTTTGTGATTACAGGAGATCAGGAGTTAAGATTCTGGGTTGTATTACTAACTCCAAATCTAACTTTGGTGTAATTTAGGGCAGATCATTTAACCTCTTTCTGCCTTAGTTTCCCTAAGTGCTAAAGAGGTATAGTGATACCTGCCATCTACCCGCAGGGGGTTGTAAGGATTAAGGAGTTAGCATTTCTAAAGTGCTTCAAGATTCCAGGATGAAAGCAGCTATATAAACACTAAGTATGATTAACTGGGGAAACCTAAACTTGAATACAGTTAACTTGGCAGTCTTAATTGAAACACCTTAAACGGGCTCCCCTTTTCTCTGGTGGCCTTAATTAGGGTGGCTTTAATTAAAGCACTTGTAAATCTAACAGTGTTAAGCGAGTCGTGTTTAACTTGATCAAGTGTAATTCAGGAATCATTGGTGTAGGCCGCTAAAGTGTGTCGTTTCAGCGCTTAGCAGGTTAGTACCGGAGCGCTCACTTCTGTTACGGAAAAAGACAGACAGCAGGTAGTGCTCCAGGGAGAACACTCATTTATGACTTTGAACTCTGCCATATCTTAAAAATTGTGACACAACCTTCAGTGATTAAAAAGCAAACAGAACCTGAACACTTGTCCCCAGTAAGGCAAATCCACTTCTAAATTCGGTCAAGTATTCGGGAGAGCTGAGGATTAACTGTTTAACCCAATAAAGATATGGTGATTTTAAAAATAAATCCAGGCCACTTTTTTCCACAGTTTATAACGTTTATAGGTTAGGTTTGTGCTATCGGTTAATAACCAGATAGACAAAAAAAAGTCGATATGGTTCCTAACATAGATGCTTAATTTAGTCATTTTTTAATTCAATTGACCTGCTAGAAATACTGACCATTTTGAAGGTGAGTTTTGTTCTCAAGGCACACAAGTTCATCAGCATTTTTAGTACTTTTATATGATTCCTTCCCACCTCAGCATGCATATGTAATGCACACTTGTTCCATTAAATATTCATTTATTTCAATCATTGTACTCCTACAAGCACTTAGTACAGTGCTCTGCACAGAGTAAGTACTCAAATACCATTGATTGGTTAGTCTGCTTGTAAATACTTTTATATCTATCTCCCTCGTTAAAGTGTAAGCTCCTTTTGGCCAAGGAATGTGTCCTTTACTTATTTTGTCCTTTCCAAGATCTTAGTTCAGTGCACCCCGTGTACCTAGTGGCCACCTAATAAATCCTATTCATTCAATCATATTTATTGAACGCTTACTATGTGCAGAGCACTGTACTAAGCACTTGTCATTACTACAATTATTATGGAGCACATATGAAACTGAAGTCAAAATCTGGAGTTCAGTAAGCAGGAACTGTACTTGATTTCTGCACCTGAGGTGACCTAGTGTATCACTTGTATTTACCATGTCAAAGTTCTGAGTTTGATAACATTAGTGTGGCCTGTAGTAAGCATACTGGAGATGTGATTCAAATCCAGAGAGAAGACTGCAGTGAAAAGTAAAGATAAATGTGAATCTAAATACGCTATTTTTCATACCACCTGATTTTTAACATAAAGAACTTCCAAAAAAAAAAGTACTATTCAAGCAATCCGATTTGCACATTTAGATGATTCTTCAAGGGTGCTATCTGAACTTCAGTTGTTTCCGTGGGTAATTAGCACTTTAGCCACATCCCATGCTGGTCACTCTCTGGCTGGTGAGAAAAATAAGCCAGAAGAGGCTTGGCCTTAAAAGAAAAATAACACCCTCATTGAAAAGCTTTTAAAAGAAAAATAACACCCTCATTGAAAAGCTGTACTGAATCCATCATTAAAATGCAACGCTCATCAACAAATACGCGAGTCAATTCATAATTAAAAAGAGTGGCTATCCATCGGAGAACGAACACATGAAGAGAAGAAATTAGAGCCTAATCCGAAACAGACAAATAACTGTGGACAGAACAGTAATGGAATGGAACATTTTTTATTTTCAAACTAGGAAATCTGGTGGAGATTGTGCAGAATGTTAATGTGAAACATATTTAGGTAGCAGTGATGATAATGATTATTTGCCAAATGTTCACTATTTGTCAAACACTGTGCTAAGCACTGGGGTAGCTGCCATACAATAAAGATTATGATATTTGTTAAACACTTACTATGGGCCTCACACTGTTCTAAGTGCTGGAATAGATACAAGTTAACCAGGTCGGACATAGTTCCTGTCCCCATGGGGCTCACAATCTAATTAGGAGGGAGAACAGGCATTGGATCCCTAGTTGAGGAAACTGAGGCACAGGTAATTTAAGTGACTTTCCCAAGGTCACACAGCAGGCAAATGACAAAACTGATAATAAAATCCAGGACCTCTGACTCACAGGCCCAAGCTTTTTCTACTAGGCTAGGTTGTTTTATTAACAAAAAAGAAACTGTGATCATTGCTGTTGTTAGTATAGTTATTGTGCATACCCAACCTTCCTTATGGATGAAAGAACTGGATTAATAATAATAATGGTATTTGTTAAGCACTTATTATGTGCAAAGCACTGTTCCGAGTGCTGGGAAGATTATAAAGGTGATCAGATTTTCCAATGGGGGGCTCACAGTTTTAATCTGAGGTAACTGAGGCACAGAGAAGTTAAGTGACTTGCCCAAACTCACACAGCTGTCAGTTGTTGGAGCCGTGATTTGAACCCATGACCTCTGACTCCAAAGACTGTGCTCTTTCCACTGAGCCACGGGATTGACTAAGGCATAGCCTTAGACCTATTAAAGACATACCTAACTTCTTGAAGAGTTTTACAAGAGTCTCCTGTAAACCAAATTTCCTTTGCTTAGCATATGTATTTTGGATCTTGATATAATAAAGCTTCATTGTGATGAAATTAAGCCAAATGAAATCTGCCTGGAAATTGACTAATGACTCGATCAGACAATAACCTACCCAGCTGTTTTTGAAACTTGGGCAATCCCATTTTTATTTAATGGCACGACTTGGAAATTGTATATCAACAGTGGGAAGTCACTAAAATATGTTTTCTCCAGTGAAGATGCTAAGTGGATCTGATGCAATTTATTAATTGATATTGAGTTTGCTGCACCTTAAATGAAAATCAGTTATAAGATTTTTTCATATTAGAGACATTCAAGGCTAGCTAGATAGTTGTGTAGATACACATTTGATGAGATATCTATACGATGTTTCTCTCCCTTTATCCGGTGTCCCTGTAACCATGTCAAACTGAGGTTTCGTAATTTAACACAGAGGATTGTTATGTTTTTTGGTTACCTTTGGTTTTCTTTTCCCTCCTGATGTTAGGTATGAAATGAGCTTTTCTATAGTGGCCTGAATGTTTTGGTGCCGTGGGAAGATTTACAAGTAAATTATTACCATCATTATTAATAATGTTGATGATCACCTTTGTCAACAACACTTTCAGTTTTTCACTTCTATTTTGATAAGTATTCAAGAGCAAAAGAATCACAAATATTTTAATATGTTACTACGAATGATAGGGAGGACTGAATTGAAGACATTCTCCTGAACACTCTGTCTAGGTTGCTACTTAATAAAGTTGACTTGAGAAGATAGTGATATAAAGGAGGAAACGCCAAAATAACAGAAGAATATTTTAAATTGACTTAGGGCTAGGATCCATCTAGACTAGTTATAGTCCAAGGAATCTGTTTCTCCATTTCTTATCTGCATGTGAAGCAGCTGAGAAGCAAAGTACAATAGGGTTTTAGCCCAGATTCCCATCTTCTGAAACTCAGAGAATTCTCTTCAGAATTACAAAGGATAAGAACTATTGCCTACCACGCATAGAAGTACATCAAGTCAGGCTTCCTTTACAAATGAAGGAGAGGTTTTCCTGATTTATCCATTAGCAAAAATGCTTCTTGTATTTTTTAAGGGTTTACTACGTGCCAAGAACTATACTAAGTGCTGGGATAGAGACAGGTGGGGCAGAGATCCCCGTGTCACATCAGGCTCACATTCTAAGGAAGAAGGAGAATGGACACTTAATTGTCATTTTACAGATGAGGAAACTAAGGCACAGAGAAGTTAAGTGACTTGTCCAAAGTCACACAGCAGGCAAGTGATGGAATCAAAATTAGAACCGAGGTCCCCTGATATAAGTTCCAGGATGTTAGGGGAAACAATGAAAAAATTGTAGTTATTTTATTTATAAAATTGGTGAGAAAACTATAAAAGTGTTCAGGAAATGTAGAGGTTGTTGGAGTCATTACAAGCTGCTAACAAAGCACTTTAAAGAAACAATGAAGAGTATATCATTCAATCCTTTAAAGCCTGATTTGACTCTGATACGACTTATGTGTTCTACTTAAACCTAATATTGTGATTGCCCAAATTTTATTTTTTTTAATAAATATATAAAATATGAAATATATTTTCATATAATGTCATTGTGCCATCTAAAACAGTAAATACTGGACCAGATGTCCAGGAATCTAGGTCCCTTCTTGGTCTTATCTTGGCCGGGTGTGGTTGGACAAAGGCTTCTTTTAACTCAGCTCAGGAGAGAGGTAAAAGAAAAAAAAAAAACTCTTCAGCTTGTCAAATTTCCATGAAGACTTCCCCTCCACACTTACCAAAATTATCAGTGAAGGTGCATTTGTTAGGACTAAGAAAAGAATGCGAAAGGACTACTGTTGCAATCAATCAATCAATCAATCAATCATATTTGAGTACTTACTATGTGCAGAGCATTCTACTAAGTGCCAGGTATAGTACAATATGAGGCTTATTGTAAGAAATATTTTCCACATTTACAACTCTTAGTTGACCATGGCCTAATTTCTACTGGACTGAATTCCTGTAGGCCCATGCTAATTTGCAAGGATGACTTGCTTTCTTTGTATTTCCTCATCTGTAAAATGGGAGAAATAATGTCAGCCTTACAGGGATACCTATCTTATAAAGGATATGGGAATTAATTAAGGAGATAATATCCTTAATGTGATTTGAGTTTCTCTAGTAAAGGTAGTTTGCAAGCTGTGAATATTATAACCGAACATTTATTGAATTTCTTCAATGTGCACTCTATAGAATTAGATGAAAATGAACGTTACCAGTGTGTGGTTATTAATGGCCCATTCTTTCTAAAGGGATTCTAGAAATGCCCTCATCCCAGAAGGCACTGCCCATTTCAAGATGTCACTGCCTGACCACTTTTCAGAGGCTGTTCATTCATTCAATCGTATTTATTGAGCGCTTACTGTGCGCAGAGCACTGTACTAAGTGCTTGGGAAGTACTAGATGGCAGCATATAGAGACGGTCCCTACCCAACAGAGGGCTCACAGTCTAGAAGGGGGAGACAGAGAACAAAACAAAACATATTAACAAAATAAAATAAGTAGAATACATACATACAAGTAAAATAAATAGAGTAATAAATACGTACAAACATATATACATATATACAGGCTGTCGTAGGAAGGGCCACCCTTAGGGAAAGGCACATTGGGATCATTTCTCTAGACCCCCCCCCCCCACCCCAACCTTTGCCCTAGACCTACCTCTTTCCTGCAAAATGAGAGATGAGCGTACATGTATTCAACTGGATTTGTCTTGTCTTGTGCAGTTGAGTCGTCTCCGACCCATAGTGATGCCACAGACACTTTATTCCCAGAATACCCTACCTCCAGTCATTCAATCAATCATATTTGTTGAACACTTACTGTGTGCAGAGCACTGTACATCTGCAATCATTCTGGTAGTGTATTCAAAGAGATTTCTTGGTAAAAATATGGAAGTGGTTTACCATTGCCTCCTTCCTCACAGTAAACTTGAATCTCCTCCCTCAACTCTCTCCCATGTCATTGCTGCCCAGCACAAGTGAATTGTGGCTTGTAGCAGATTGCCTTTACTTTCTAGCCACTGCCCAAGCTAGGAATGGAATGGATACGCCTCTGCTTAACTCTCCCTCCCATAGTTGAGAGTGGTAGAGTGCTGGGAACTCTCCAAGTGCGACACTGAGAGGGGTTGACTTGATTATTTGTATCTATTCCTGCACTTGGTACAGTGCTTAACTGTACTTACAGTGGCACATAGTAATTGCTTAACAATTGCCATACAAAACAAAAAAAATCTCATTTTACTTCTCTACGACGATAATCATTAAGACGAATAAGATGCAATTGAACTCTGAATGATACCATTGAATGGTTATTTTGAAACTACATTTCTGACTTGAAGAATGTGAGAATATGTGGAATTTTACACTTGGTCACTGAACATTTGGAAACCCGGTTTGCACCACAGATTCTCCTTTCAGCGCACAAAGGATTAAGATCTAATAATTATTACCAGACATGTGTTTTCTTATTTTAGAAGGAATTTCAAGTAGGCAGATTTGTGTGTAATTATGTATTCAAATTATGTGAGGATTGATATGGAGATGTGAATGATAGAATACTATTTGGTCTAAATTTCATGCATTTTTGGAAATCAAAATATAAATGTCTTATTTTTTTCAAATTTTTTCTATCTCCACACACTTTTTCCTCTGAGGTTTACACCAGGAACTCATCCTTGGATTCCCTCAGATCTGAAAAGCGTATTTTCATTTGTACACTATCTCCCATCCATTCCTGTTGTTCCTGTCAATTGCTATATAGGGGAATATGTGAAGTACTTAAATGTACATGTTCAAACGTATGTATTCATTTAGATTTGGGGTCCTATAAAAAAGGTACTACTGTAGTAATAATTGCCTGATTAATTTTTGTAATTAATTTGTAATTAATTTGGTCATCAGAGTATCAATTTCGAAGTACCCCAACCAAAAGAAATAGGTGGCTCTAAGACAGTTTCTAGTTCATTCATTATTTTCAGACGGTGTCTCTATTTCATAAATTCACACTTCAAGAGTTAAACACAGTAGGAATATTTAATCATCCCATTAAAAACAATGGCCAAATCAGACACTGAAGAAGATTGTTGGAGGATTAGAGAAAAATCTCCTCTCCTTCATCTGAATTTCCTATTTACCCTTTATGACTTGTGATCCTGTTCTCCAGAACACTCTCCACAGATGACAAACAATGGCAGGCAGACCCACACCCAAGCACCTTATAGATACATGCATGCATATTTTGACCCTTTCTGGAGGAAATTAAATAAAACAGTCTGCACTCTAGGAATCACTGAGAAAGTTTTCTAGTTTCATAAAAAAAAGAGCTCTCTTTTTAATAGTCCCAATTACATGCCTAAAATCATATAAACCAATACCTGTCATTACTTAGAGGCAACCTAACATCTACCTGTTAACTGAGAGTGGAAGTAGAATGATTTACTTTTTCTTCTTGAAAGCAACAAGAAATTAAATTACCTGGTACCTTGAATTACCAAAGATCAAGATCATAGACAATTAGTCTCCCTACCTTCAAAGTCTTCTTGAAGGCACATCTCCAAGAGACCTTCCCTGACTCCCCTAATTTCACCCCCCTCAGCCCCACAGCACTTGTGTACATACCTGTAATCCATTGATTCATATTTATTCATATTTATTCATGTCTGTCTCCCCCTCTAGACTGTGAGCTCACTGTAGGCAGGAAATGTGCCTACCAACTCTGGTGTATAATACTTTTCCAAGGGCTTAGTAGAATGTTCTGCACACAGTAAGTTTTACCCATCACATTTACCCATAACTGAGCAAGATTATCTTAGTGGGTCCTAACGGACCCCATCTAGGACCTAAAGCTATAACCAGTTCTGAGGGCGATCTGACCTTTATAGAAGTGATAGGACCTCCAAACATCAATAGCAATAGAAATCTTGAAAGTCCTTCAGCGGAAAGACAGGCCGGCATGCCGTAAAACAATATCAAAGCAAAATCGTCTGAAAATTAAAATACAAAATTGATATTTTCCGGAGACGTAGCCCAAAATATGAATTTAGGACCTGGGTGTTTAATAAAAATGCTGCATGCTACGTTGCCTGACATCATATGCATTCTTTTAATTGACATCATCATTTCCACTTTTGTTGGAATAGCCTATTCATAAAATGTTTATATTATCACAGAGTTAAATTGTAAACCATCAAAATGCATCTTTTTAACTCTAATGTTCTTCTAACAGAAGTTCTTATCAGTGGGCTACACTGTACTCTGCAAACAAGCCTTTTTACCTTTTAAACAAATAATTCATTAGGTAATTAAATTCAAGTGAGATTACTCTAATTAAATATACACTGCTGTTGAATCATAATTTCTATGTGGCCTAGTTAAAGATGAGCAATCTCTTATTCCTGACAAAAAAGAAAGCTTTAAAAGAACTCCCCAGTGACTGGAATAATAGATTTATACCCCACCATTCAGAGGTCATTTCAAGACAGAAAAGACACCAAACACGACATAAAGGGACTTTTCATGTCTAGAGATACTAGAATTTCAGGTTTTATTGCTCTGAGTTCTATTAAAAGACTTTGTGGAACCTGGGAGGAAATCAAAATTGTCTTTGAAAAGGCGAGAAGTTATATGAATATGTGCACAAACAGGAACACGTATCTGGAGGTATGAGCTATGCATAATTTCCAGGGAGTAGCCCACCAGGCTTCAAAGGGAGTAGGGCAACTCACAAAGCCCTAAGATCTTACACTGGCCAAAATGAGGCAGGAACTGAGCACAATTAGAAGTAACTTTGCAGCCCACTATGTGCTGTATGTCCTGGTTCCCTTTAATAACATTAGGAGTTCAAACCAGAAAGACTCTAATCTGGAGAGAAGTCCCTGCTCTCTGCTTTGATCTCCTTCCTCTTGGCTGTTTAAAGCTGACAGTTTGGCTGAATGGCAGTCATTGCTTTCATTTGTAAGACATGAGTTTCCTAGTGTTCCAGAGCTAGCAGCTACACCTGTACTGCAGGAATTTACATTGCATTGCTCCAGGATGGCATTGATTTGGGACGGGTGAAATACAAACACAAACTAATTAAAAACTGCATAATGCAGCCCTACAGGAACAAGGTAGAAAAACAAATAAATACAACTGCAGCTGCCACAGCAATTGTGCCTCTGCCCTCAAGCAACAGTCTGGTGACATAAAATTATAAACCTTAAAAATCTCACATAATTGCTGTTGATCATATTGGAGACATCATGGAAATGATTTTGTTAATTAAGGATAGGTTTATAAAATATTTACACGTGCACGCACACGTGTAATTCATTTCCATAGGCCCTTTAGAGAAAAAAATGGCTGGATAGAACATAATGTTGATCTCCACACAGTCTATTTATCTTGGCTCCCTATTTATTCAAGTGGATATCCCCAGTAGAAGAGCCTGAAAAAAAAATCAAAGTTAAATGGAAGTTTATTAGTAAAACACTTAGAGTAAGAATCCTATATTTTGAAATGAGGATCTGAAGAAACAGATGTATTTTCTTTTTCAATTATAAAATGAGAACAACTTTCTATGTTCTTCTATGAACCACAGGCTGCATCTAACGATCATCTTTTGCCACAGATTTCTTTACAGGGTCTTGACAACGCACACCCCGTTCCCTGATTCTGAATTTCAGCTTGGCACTCACAGACACATAGAAAGTGTGTGTAAGCGGAGACGCAAGTGCGTACTTTATAGGCATCCTACCTATGCCCTTATGAAGAGATGTTCTTCTGTATGAAACTGTTTATACACCTAACAACAATAACAACAATGATGGCATTTATTAAGTGCTTACTATGTGCAAAGCACTGTTCTAAGCACTGGGGAGGTTACAAGGTGGTCAGGTTGTCCCACATGGGGCTCACAGTCTTCACCCCCATTTTACAGATGAGGTAACTGAGCCACATTCATTCATTCAAGTTAAGTGACTTGCCCAAAGTCACACAGCTGACAAGCGATGTTAACTTAGATGTACTTTCCCAAGCACTTAGTTCAGTGCTCTGCACACAGTAAACACTCAATAAGTCCAACTGAATGAATTTAGAAGACAGCAGGCTACCCTTCTTCCACTGCAGGGCAATAGCCCAGGCTTGGGAGTCCGAGGGCATGAGTTCTAATCTCCGCTCCGTCACTTGTCTGCTGTGTGACCTTGGGCGAGTCAATTCATTTCTCTGGGCCTCAGTTCCCTCATCTGTAAAATGGGGATTAAGACTATCAGCTCCACGTGGGACAACCTGATTACCGTGTATCTACCCCAGGGCTTAGAACAGTGTTTGGCAAATATTAAGCTCTTAACAAATATTATTATTATTATTATTATTATAGAAGCAGATCAGTGGTATTTAGTGGCAGAGATCGCCACAGTAAATAGGCAAAAATTTTCTCTTGGAACACGCATGCTGCACACTCCTGGGCCCTCCCATGAACACACACTGCAAGGACACGTACATGTACATACAAACACACAGATTTAGGGGCGCATACACAAAGACACACACATGCATGCAGGTTTCAGAGCGGCAGGGGCGACCCTCGGATGTGCGGAGCAGGCAGGGTGGCGAGCTTCGCCTCTCCCCCTGTAATTGTTTGACACATGCCTTGTTGTCACAAAATGGGGTGGCTTCCCAGCCCCTGCTGGAAAAAAAAAAGGTGCAGAGCAATAATGAGTGTTTAACAAGGCTCATAAATCAGGGCTGATGAGCGGCGAGAGCCGGGTATCTGGGGGTGTGGAGGAGGAGAGAGGGTCCTGGCTTGCCTGAACTGAGACCCCCATTGCCTCCCCCACCCATCTGCAACTCAAGCTGGGGACATCAAAGATGAAGAATCACGGAGGAATTCCCTCCTTTTTTAAAAAAAGAAAAATAGGAATTACCCTGAGGATGGTTTCCAGTGAAAATCTTTACTTTTTTGGGGGTGTGTGTGTGTGTGTGTGTGTGTGTGTGTGTGTGTAAACCACGGGGGGGGGGGGATAATTGAACTAGAAAGCCAAAAGGAGAATTGTCATTTATTTCTTTCCACTATAAACCGAGAGGGGAGGGCGTGATGGATTCGCAAAATGTTTTTTATTAAGGCCGCCTAAAGTGTCTCCGCTGCTTTACCCGATAGAAAAATACGCGCACGTACTATCCGCAAAACTCAGACCAATCACAAAACAATAATAATAATACTAACGATAATCATCTAACGTTCACCTTTCTCTAACACTTAGCTTTGGGGGAAAAAATAAATCTCGATTCTGAGTATTATAAATCCGTATGAAAACACATAATAAAAGCGCACTGATTGAACTTTCTCTCTTCTTCCCACTTCCCACACCTCCCTCCCTGCGCACACACGCACCCAAACCCCAAATGCATGCGTGCACATACAGATTTGACATGCACAAACGTATGTGTGCATTTGTGGAGAAGTCACACTGACGAATTGTAAGCTCCCAAAGTCAACTCCGTTCTCAAATTGTGCTCTGCTAAGCATCTTATCCTCCCCCTAGTTAGGTGTCTTCTTTCAACATCTCTGTCATCTCCACTGGAAGATATTTTCAACGGTTTATCACTGCCATCTCCAGCTCTGCCCATTTCCAGCAGGTTATCACAACTGCCAGTCTCCTCCTCGCTGATGTGTTCTGCTGATTGCCTTCAAGGACCTTAGATACCTTGTTGCCGATTCCCAGCCTGGCAGTATCCACTCTTAGGACATCTGGAGCAGATCAAAATCGCTGCCTTCATTTTTTTTCTCAGTAGTGTCACCCCTGTTACGGCTTCTCAAACCCCCTTCTCCTCTGCTCACACGGACCTTTTAGCCAATTCCTGCAGAACCAGCCTTTAGTTAAAATTCGGCCAAGCAGCGACCCCTATGTCTGGATTTGCATTTCTTATCGGACCCCCCATCTAAACTGATTTGTTAATAATAATAAAAAGGGGAAAAAAAGAAAATCTATTGGCTTGGGGGCTTGAGAAACTGGAAGGATCACTCTCATGCAAACTACTGAGAAGGTTTTTTTTTTCTTCTTGAAGTTGTTGAGGGTCGTAGCCTCCCCCAACACACACACACACACACACACACACACACACACACACGCGCGCACACGCACACACACACACACACACAGTGAAGTTTATCTGCTCACTGATCCTTCAATTCTAGGAGCGTGGCCATTTATGGTCAATTTGAAACAGTGTACAGTTAATTTTCAACAATTAGCCCATGTATAATTATATATATATATATATGCTTAATAAATGCCATCAGTATTATTATCATCACATTACAGTAACCCGTTCTCTGTTTGTGGGGGGACAAGTTCTCCCGGAAAGGAGAACTCCGGAATAAGAGAGGGAATGATCCTTGTCGCTAAAATATGTGTTTAACTAAGGAATCGCCACTTGGCTCTTTGGAGAGTGGGATTTGGTTGCAAGTTTAGAGGGCAATCGAGCAACTCCAACCTTGAATGTTCCTAATTGTTTGATTTCTATTTCTTTAAAACGCTGAAGGAGGGACAGACGGCCCTCCCCCCAGTGCATTTAAAGCATCTGAGTAATTCATCCCTCTTACCATTGCAGTCTAACAAGGGAGACGTGAGTAGCATCAGCCGCCTTCAGTGTGGGGGACATTTTTTTTTCTCAGTTCAATGAGGAAAGAAGCTATCTCTCTCCATTCCTGCTAAGTGTTGAATGCTCTCTCCCTGTTCCTCTCCTTCCGTGTTCAATTTTGACTCTGATACAACTTCTGCCTTTAGGGGTGTGCTGTGTTTGTGTGTGTGTGAATAGGAGGGAGAGCGGGGAGGAGGGGGATGTGGGAGGAGGGGAGATGGGGGATCCTTTGGATCTTCAAACTGATTTCCAAGTTTCCTTGAGAAGGGGCGGAAAGATCAAAAGGGATTTCGGAAAGGTTGTCTGCCTAACCAGGGCTGTCTTAATTGGCAGCCAGAAAAGAGCTGCCCAATTTCACGTGTCCTGGCTATTTCGCAAGGAGACCAAAACTGTCAATAATTTACAGGCGTCCAGGACGGGCTGCGGGACAAGTTTGGAGTCTTTTTACATTCTTTCTCTCTCTCTCTCTCTCTCCCTCTCTCTCTCTTCTCACTCCTCTTTAGCCCTTCCCCTGTCTCCCCCACACACTCCCAGACGCAGTTGGTGTCATTGTTGTTGTTTCGATTAAGTTCATAAGCATCGTTCCGGCCATTATCGGTTCCCGCTAATATTCACCATGGGGACGAGAGGAGAGAGAGCGAGAGAGCTATCGACGCCACCTGATCGCCTGTCATTTCCCGTTGGGAAGATGAGCCCGAGGGGAGTCTTAGGAAGGGTGCGATTTTCTGAGCTGATGAATACACAGGTTGGGAAGGACCTGCGATGTGAAGAGAAGAGACTTCCCGTTTCCTAAACTTTAAGATGAGGATTCCTCCCTCTCTCCTCCCCCGAAGCACTCGCCAAACTGTTTCCTTCCAGCTCAGGGGGCTGGGGGTCTCCTCCAACACTTTCAGTGCCCTATTTCCTTGGGGTGGGATGCTTGAGGAAGCCGGATCCGGCTGGCACCCCCTTTCCCGGCAAATCCTCTCCTCCCTGGTTCCCAAGCTCTCTTCGGGCTTGAGGAGGGGATGAGGTGGAGGGAATGGGGAGGGGGATTCTTGGGGAGAGGGAGGGAGAGCCGGGAAGAGAGAGAGTGAGAGAGAAAAGCAACAAACATATGCAGGAGCAGGAAGAAGACACCACTCAGATCAGAGAAATTAAAGCCTGATTATCCTAGTGGTAATTAGTAATTATTATTATGAGCGTTATTCTTGCTAATTATAGGCGGTGGATCCGTGTATGTCCTCAAGCGAGAGAGGGGCAGGCGGGTGCGCTTTAATTATTAATCCTGGAACCTCCGAGGTGCGAGGCTGTTGGGGCTCGGAAACATCTCTGAGCTCAGCCCAGGTGGGGAAGAAACGGGATTCCTATCCCGGTCCTGGAACTTCGAACTTAAAAGAAAAAGGAATCGAGATTGTAAAAGTGTTCAAACTCCAGGATGCTCCCCCGCTTGACTTGCTTTGAAAGGGGCACTTCTTTGGGAAAGGAATTGGAAGATTTGGCGGGAGAGCTCTGCTTTGGGCTAGTTTCTCTCGGTCCCCTTCTTTCCCTTTTGACCCCAGCCCGGATTTGTAGGAAAGCTTAACTATGAGTTTGGACAGAGAAGCTTAGGTGAGTGGCGGCCTGGGACTTCAAGATCCTTCCAAGTTTATAAAGAAATCTCCCCCAAAACACCCCCACACCTCCACACTCAAGCACACATAGTCACCCTCCACACAGGCCCAGAAAAATGTTTGACTGAACTAGTTACAATCGCGAGCTATCGCGGCTTAAACTTTCTGAAAGAGAAACTCTAGGACGAGAAAGGGGGAGCAAGGTGTGGGATAAAGCGAGGGAAAGGTTGTAGGCAATTAGTTCTCGGACACCTTCTTCCATACGCTTTTCCCTTCTCTTCCGACCCTATCCACATCCCCATCGGACTTGGCGGCCTTAGGGATTTCTTCTTATAGAAAGTTTAGTCCTTTCCAGGAGAATCGAGACGCGAAAGGTTCAAGGGTAAAGGAGCGAGAATAAATCAATAAATAATAAATGAAGGGAGGGGACGGGGAGAGAGAGAGAGAGAGAGAGAGAGAGAGAGAGAGAGAGAGAGAGAGAGAGAGAGAGAGAGAGAGAGAGAGAGGAGTTCAACTAAAAGCTGCAGCGGAAAGAATTGGGCTCCGATTCCTCGGGACCCCGCAGACCATCCAGGAGCCAAGATTTAGCAGCTGGCAAGACGCAAGGGAACTCGAGGTTGTTGATCTGCCCGAAAAGATTGAAAAGGAAATGGGGAAAGACGAGAGAGGAGAAAGAAGACGAAGGAGGCTGCGGAAAGCGGGTAGGGAAGGTGCAGGGCTAAGAAGGGGAGAGGGAAATAGAAAGTGGTGGGGGGGGGAGGAGACAGAGTGGTAAGAAATGTAGAAAAAGGTAAGGATAGATAGCAGTAGAAAGGAAAGGCAGACAAGGAAGACGGAAAAGCAGAATAGGACGCAGAAAGGTCAGAGAAAGCAAGCAATGTAGGAAAGAGACAAAGAAAAAGAAAGTTTTTTTTTCAAGAAGCTTCTTTGACCCAGGAGGGACCCTTGCTTTGGAAATCCCCAAAGTTGGTGGAGCGCACAAGTTAACTTTTAAAATCCTGACTATATAACGGGCAATTGAAAGCTCAGCGATTACCAGCTTTCCTAAGAGGCCGGATCTCTACCTCTAGAAAGTAGGACGGCGCCTTATCTCCTGCTGGAGACGGTGTTTTCTAATCAACTTGAAATCCAAAGAGACTATCTGAGAGCATGTGGGGGTAAATTATCAGGCTATTTATTTCGGTTTGAATTCCTCATGGATGTGAAGAACTAAATAACCCTTCCAAGTTTTGCCAAATTGAAAAGACGCAGGCAGAGCCGGAATACTACCTCCCGTCCCCATCCCGTTGTCCCGCTCCAGAATTAGGGATCAGCCGTGGTGAATGGCGCGATTATCTATTACTAACGCTCCGGGTGTTTTTGAAGTCCTGCCGATTCCACCCGGGGATTGTGAAGGGGGTGTCAATTTATTGTCATGATGAAGACAGATCGCTGTCTATGTATACTAAAGATTTTTGGGAAACGTTTTTGCCTCTTTCTTTTCTTTTCCTTTTTTTTTTTTGGTGGCAAGTTTTTACCAGTCTCCTGGCCGCAGAGTCCCCCTTTCCTCCCACGGCCACTCTCATTATGTTCCCGAGACGGCGACGACAAGGGGGACTCAATGTTAAAGGTGGAAAAAAACAGCAGCACAGTTGTTTTTGTTAAAAGGGGACACACTAAGGCTGCGAAACAGCAAAACCCCAATGTTGGACAGCTGTAAAATCGTGTAGACAGGTTGTCATACAGCAATGGGGGCTTTCTGAAAGGATCCCATTGCTAAACATTACACACACACACACACACACACACACACACACACACACACACACCACACACCCCATGGAAAATAGCCCAAGCACTCCTACACACCACGTGTTTCACTGAGGGAGTGAAGAGGGGAGTGTGAGGAGGGAAGGGAAAGAGGGGGAAAAGAAAGAGGGAGGAAAGGAATGGGGGGAGAGAATGGGGGGGAGAGAGAGAAAGAGAGAGGAGAAGAGAGGAAGGAGAGAGGACAGGGAGAGGGAAAGAGGGAGAGAGAGGGAGGGAGAGGGGGAGAGAGAGGGAGAGAGAGAGAAGGAGGAGGCCCTGGGGGCGGGGCTAGTGGCTCCAGCGGATGCCAATCAAAGCATCAACTTCAAATTGTATCTGAAAGATCAGCCTAGGACCTAAGGGCAGACACATCAGTTGGAGCTCAATTGTTGATCAGATCACATCTAAGGGATTTAGGAGCACAGAAGAGCCGAGATTTGAGGAAAGACACCCCATTGAATCCATCCACTCCTCCTCCACCTATAGATCGCAACACAGACCTTTTGACTGAAAGAAATAAGAAGGAAAAGAGAGAGGGAAAAAAATATCTGGCCTCGGCTGACTTCTGTTTAAAAAGCAAAATACATTTTTTTCGGGTTTTTTCTCCTTCTTTCTTTGCTCCGTCTCCCCCCCCCCCCCGCCCCCACCCCGTTCTTGGCAAGTTTCCTCTGCCCTCCCCCCTCCTCTCCTTTTTCCCCCCTCCCCCCTCTTTCTCCTCCCTTCCCCCTCCCCCTCCTCCTTTTTATACTTGTGCCTCCTCCTCCTCCTCCTCCTCCTCCTCCTCCTCCTCTTCGTGCTGTGCTTGCGCTTCGGAGATGTCCTTCCCCCAGCTGGGCTACCCGCAGTATCTGAGCGCTAGCCCGGCGGTCTACGGAGGCGACCGTCCGGGGGTCCTGGCTGCTGCCGCTGCCGCCGCTGCCGCCGCCTCCTCGGGTCGCCCCGGGGCTACCGAGCTGGCCAGCGGCTCGCCCGCCGTCGCCTCCGTCCTGGGCATGTATGCCACTCCCTACAGCGCGCCCAACTACAGCGCCTTCCTGCCTTACACCGCCGACCTCGGCCTCTTCTCCCAGATGGTGAGTGCCCACTCCAGGGCATCCCCCTACCCTCGATTCTCCCTCTCTGGGGGGGAGACCCCCAACCCCCTCCCCAATTTGGGGGAGCCCCCTCCATCCCCCTCCAGGAGCCCCCAGGAAGGAAAGGGGTCCAAAGGGGACAGGGGAAGGAGAGGAGGTGAGTGACCACAGGACTGACCCTGTGGGTGAGTGTGAGTGTGAGTGTGAGCGCTCTTGCCAGGGAATTTGGCTGGAAATCCGAGCAGGATCCCCCTCCCCCCTCCCAGGCGGCGACCCTCGGCCACGGATAATAATAATATTGGCATGTGTTAAGCGCTTACTATGTGCTAAGCACTATTCTAAGAGCTGGGCACTGTTCTAAGCGCTGGGCAAATGGGAAAGGGGTCGGAGGAAGGGCTACTACGCTCAACGGGGACGTCTCGTCTGGGTAAGGGGGCTGCCCCGGCCCCCCCAAAATCTCCTTTTCTTCCTCCTGGCCGGTCGGTATTTCCCTAGCAACTCGCCCTGCTGTTTACAAACTCTTCCCCTTTCTCCTCCCTCCCCTCCTTTGCTCCCTTATTGTTGCTGTCGAAAAGCCTTTTCTCAGTTTCATTGGTTTTTTTTTTTTAAAAAAAAAAAGTCTCCCCACCTTTCCCAGAACTGAGTTTCTCGATTTCGGAGCTCTTCCTCCCCGCCCGGAGAGCGTCCGAGGGCATTGGACCTGACATCATTTTTTTAATTTTTAATCAACTTGAGACTTTTTCTTTTTCCTGTTTTTCAACCGTGGAATTGCCAAGGCCCGCGCGGCCGCTTGAACTTGGTGTCCTCTTGTCTGTACGAAAACTGCCAAAGTTTTCATTTGGAGCCACAAGGAAGTCCCCCTCCCCGCCCCCCCATCCCCCCGGATTGTATTTTCAGAACTAAGCGGCGGAGGAGAGTGTCGCTAGTTCCAAAATCAACCGTGATGCTCCTCGGATTTTTCTTTTTAATTATTATTTTTTCTTCTTGGGGAAAAGTGCGTCCAAAGGGTGGGAGGTGAGAGAGGAGAGCATAGCAACTTTAATCCCCGACTTCAATAACAGGCCAAACTGCCTAACCTGTGGATCTTTCCCTCTATGGGGAGTAGGGGAGGGCAACGAGGAGAAGGATGACAATAAATCAGAATTTCTCAAAAATCATGGATTTAGCCTTATTTCCAAACGCCTCCAAAGCTACTCCCTTCCCTAAAATGTAGAAAGTGGATCTGTATCAAGTGTGCACTAGGGGAGAGCCAGTCATCTGGTTTGAAGGGTTGGTTTTGTTCGTTTTTTTTCCAAACTATTCTTTTATTTTATCAAGTGATAACATCGGAAAGGAGCTCATTCTGGGACAAGACCACTTCTTTACGAGGAACCCAAACTGCATTTCAGATTTATTTCTTTGGGCTTTTTTTTTAATCTGCATTTTGTTAATGCAGTTAAGTTGCCACGGAAGCGATGAGAGATTTATAAGTGGCCCCTTCACGAGAATTCCCAGCAGGGATGAGACAGAAATATCGTTTCAGCAACAATAATCCAAACAACAGGATAAGAAAGTACAGAAAGTCCGTTCTGTAACAAATTAAAAGAAAAACAAAATTAGGCCTTGGTATGCCCCTCTGGGCGACTTGTAGTTAAACCTTTCCCTATATATTAAAAAGCAAAACACATTTTCTCTCCTTTGCAACTCTGTCAAAGTTCACGCTTCGCGTTGGCCCACACAGCTGTTTTTATTTTTAATTTTTTCAGATGTACGTACTGGGCGTTAATTTATTATTCTTTTAAGGCAATCCTAATGTAGGCGAATACCACTTTGGGGATGCCTTGGGGGTGAAAAATAGTCCAATTTTGTTATCTCCAATCCGGCAAACAGAACCAAAAAAGTAAAGTACAACAGGGTAAAATGTGAAAATCCAGCTCTCAGTGAGTCTAGAAGTACCGAAATGTAAATGTATATGTATAAGCGTAAATGTATGTGTGTTTGTGTGTGTGTGCGTGTGTGCGTATGTGTGTTGCAGTTCTTGGAAAGTATTCCCTATATCCTAAATTGCTATGCTTATTGCGTATTTGGAAGTCAAGGGGTAAAGTTGCGCGCATACGCCTGGACAATTTGCGGTAATAATGAGGCCTAATGAGGTTGTTAGAAAGATAAAATGTTATTTACCAAAACACCTGATGGGATAATTTGACTTGCTGTGTTTTACTACTGATGATAAAAAGAATATTGATTGCAAATAAATCACCGCCTCTAAAGGCTTGCAGTTTGTGTTTCTTCCACCCAGATCAAAGCCAAACTTAAGAGATAAGTAACCGAATGCGTAAATTTTGTAGGATGAGTGAGCCAGTTTACTTTTCTGAAAGCTGTTAACTCCTTTCGAAGAAGTTAATATTTTACTGTTTCGTTTTGGGTTTGGGCCAAGGGAGAAAAAAAAAGAGAAAACCCTACATTTCAGCATCTGAAGTGGTCGGAGGGGCATTTTAATTCCAAATTGCCTGTCAACCCTAGCTTCATTGAAATATCTATGAACGGTTCGATTGGGGTGGATTTTGAGTTAAATAGGTGCGCTTTCACTTTAGTTAGGACATGCATTTCGAGACTTTCCAAAATCGGAGCTTGGCTCTAAGTTTTCCGCCCTTTTTGGAAGACGGTGCTAGCCCGAAATTTGGGGTGGTGGACGAGGGTAATTTTTAGTTGCGCAGTTCGAATGTCTCCTTCTGGTGAGAGAGGAATCTGAATTTCGGTGGGGGTTGTTTCTCTGTCCTCTGATCTTTATCTCAGGGCGGGGGTTAGAGAGTAAGTGGCAGGGGTGGGGGGGGGGCGGGGGGGAAGGCGTTCACAAGGGCGGAAAATCAGCAGGAGGCGTGTTTCTGGGTGCGTGGGTAAGACTGTCACTTCAACCTGAAGGGGGGCCAGGGAAGGGGAGGGAGAGGAGGCATAGAGGACACAGTGGAGGCGAGGAGTTGGTCGAAGCGTTGTGCTCTTTTGCAAAGAACCCAAATTGCCACCGGTTCTGCTGGGGAAAGGTGGAGAGGAGGAGGAGGAGGAAGAGGGGGAGAGGGAAGGCTGGAGTTGGGTTGGGGGGGAGGGTGTGGGATCAGCACCGAGGTTCCCAGGGCTGAATTCCCCTCTTTCCGGAGGGTTTGGAGGGGGAGGGAGAGACGACCCTTCTGGGGGCTCTGAGGGGCATTGGACCGTCCCACACTTGGCAGATCTGGCAGATGCATCCCCCCTCCCCACGCCCAACTCTAGACGTCTGGATTCACTGTGTCTGTGTCTGTGTGTGTCTCTGTCGTCCCGTCCCCCCAGGGGTCCCAGTATGAATTAAAGGACAACCCCGGGGTCCATCCGGCGACTTTCGCCGCCCACACCGCCCCTGGCTATTACCCCTACGGCCAGTTCCAGTACGGGGATCCGGGACGGCCCAAGAACGCCACCCGGGAGAGTACCAGCACCCTGAAGGCCTGGCTGAACGAGCACCGCAAGAACCCCTACCCCACCAAGGGCGAGAAGATCATGCTGGCCATCATCACCAAGATGACCCTCACCCAGGTGTCCACCTGGTTCGCCAACGCCCGGCGCCGGCTGAAGAAGGAGAACAAGGTGACCTGGGGGGCCCGGAGCAAGGACCAGGAGGACGGCCACCTCTTCGGCAGCGACAACGAAGGGGACCCCGAGAAGGCCGAGGACGACGAGGAGATCGACCTGGAGAGCATCGACATCGACAAGATCGACGAGAACGACGGCGAGCAGAGCAACGAAGAGGAGGAGGACAAGGCTGAGGCTCTGAGGCCTAGTCAGGAGCAGAGCCCGGATCCGGACCAGGGCCTGGCGGCTCTCCCCGAGGGCCTGAAGCCCAAGGAGCCTCTCGCCCTGGACGGCAGTAACACACGCATCCTCAGCCCCGGTGCCCAGGGTGGCTTGCCAGGGGCTCCCCATGGCAAGCCCAAGATCTGGTCCCTGGCTGAGACAGCCACCAGCCCGGACGGCCTCCTCAAGTCATCACCTCCTCCTCCTCCACCTCCTCCTCCTCCACCTCCGGCTGCCCCCAGCCAGGTGGCTCACTCGCCCTCCCAACTGCAGCATCCTGCTTTCTTGCCCAGCCACGGACTCTACACGTGCCAGATCGGCAAGTTTCACAACTGGACAAACGGAGCCTTCCTCACCCAGAGTTCCCTGTTGAACGTCAGGTCCTTTCTGGGAGTAAACCACCACCACCATCATCACCATCATCACCCCCAGCTGCAGCAGCAGCCTCCGGTGCTCACGGCCACCCTGGGGGGGCTCAGTGGTGACAAATCCTCCGAGAGGACCAGCCCCAAACACACAGGTAAAACCCATCAGCTCTCGGATCCCCCGCGCTGGGAGTTGGGGAGCATTCCCCCCCTTCCCAAATTTTAGGCCCCGAGAGGGGTGGTGGTGAGAGGGGGTTGAGGGACAACTGTTCCCCCATAGGGGGGTGGGCGGGAGGCTCACGAAGCCACCTGCCCTGAGGGTCCTCCTCCCCGGACCATCCCAGCACTTGGCAGCATTATAATAATAATGATGGCATTTATTAAGCACTTACTATGTACAAAGCACTGTTCTAAGCGCTGGGGAGGTTACAAAGTGATCAGGTTGTCCCACAGGGGGCTCACAGTCTTAATCCCCATTTTACAGATGAGGGAACCGAGGCCCAGAGAAGTTAAGTGACTCGCCCAGAGTCACACAGCTGACAACTGGCAGAGCCGGGATTCGAACCCGTGACCTCTGACTCCAAAGCCCGTGCTCTTTTCCACTGAGCCACGCTTCTTCTCGTGACATTATTATCATTATCATGATTGTCCCGAAATAATGAACGCAGCAGGGCCGTCCGGTTCCAAGGAAAGCAGGCCTTTCTCGGAGCTCGGCTGGATGAGATGGGACCGCCCCCCCCCCCCAAAAAAAAAGTCCAACAAAAAAAATCACATACACATACTCTATTGAATGAATGAATGGTATCCCTCACCCCACAAAAAAAACCCAACAAAAAAATCACACACGCATACCCTCCACCCATCCCTTCGTCTACTAAAATATCCCTCTTTCCATCCTCTCTCAGAAAGAGAAAACGTAGCCAGGACCGACACTCCTCCCCAGCAGCTCAAATCGCCTTTTCAGCCCGTCCGTGACAAGTGAGTCTTTGCTTTACTTTACTAAAGGAATGTTACTGATGCACGACAGGACGCTGGGGAAATGGTAAAATAATAGTAATAATACTAATAACAACCCCAGCTGATACTACCAACGATAGCAGGGAGAGACGGGCCGGAGGAACCCTGATTGGGACGGAATGGATTGGAACCGGCCCTAGGGAACTTGTAACTTCGGGAAAGTCGGGAATGCTAAACCCCCTCTGCTGCATTTAAATGATGTCGGATCGTTTTCGTTCCAGGCAGTCACTGGTTTCCCTGTCCCGTTAATATCTAAGCAAAACCGTAGCTGTGCTTCTCAGTTAGTTTCTTCACTGACCAAGATTGTTACATCTATTTTTTTTTCCCTACAGCTCTTTGGCTCAGCAAGAGGGAACACCGCGAATTTTAGCTGCTCTCCCTTCCGCTTGATTATTTTTTGAGGGGTGGGTGGGAGGGGTGGATTGGGACAGGGGGCGGAATAAAAAAAAATTTCAGAGACTGGTATTAAAGGACAAAATACGGAAATGATATAAACTATTCCCATCCATCTCCTTTTGCAATAAGGTGCAAAGACATCAATGCGATTTTCCATACCGTAGTTGGAACTCCTTTGTACCATTTCAGATCGTGTTATTCTAACCATCCTTGGATTATTTGTTTGGTAAATGTTGCCCATGTGTTTGTGTTTTTTCTGTATATAGAGTGATTTCAGATTGTAAATAGCGCGTCAGCAAAACTTGTCTAAATCATATATTTTTGTCTAATAAACTAAATGAAATTATGAACTGTCCTCCTGATGTATTTTATGGACAAAGAATCTGAGCCTAAAGTTTCAAGTTCTGATTTAAATCCTTGATTTCGAGCTTTTTCTCTTAGCCCGAAAGGAATTCTTGCGTTGATAGGAGGAGTTTAAAGTTACAAAAGTGGGGCGTTGACTTACTGATCATTTTTTTTTTTATGACGGAGGCAGAAACCAGGGATTTCTCACCTGCGCTGCTTGAAATACAAACACAGGCACCCAAATGAAAACAACTATTGTAACAACACTCGACAAAGTGCAATCTCCTGTTGGTCACTTGGAGATTCGCTTTTCAATTCTGATTTAATCTCTCCGATACTAATCTTTTTTCCAAGGGAAAGCGGACTCGATTTTTAAACGACCCATAAAACGCAATTTTTTTCCCTCAAATGGAGAAAAAGAGAAAAGTATCTTGATGGCTCCAAACTTTAACTTCGGTTTCTACCACAATTTATAATGAGAGTGGTTTCCTCGGCGCAGGTCCGTTGTGTGCGAGAGAGTGAGAAAAGAATGAGTGTGTAATTGTATCTCGCGTGTGTGTTTTTAAAGTATCCGGGAGAACCAAGTGAGGAGAAATGTATCACCGGAAGATATTATTTTCAACTTTCGCAGTAGGCAAGAAACAATTGAATGGTCAGGGAGCTTCTTCGGGCACTGCAGTAAGTCGAGAGGTTCTCTGTGGGGTTTCCTGGAGTGGTGAGTTTCAGAAAGAGAGGGCAGGAAAGAAGCCACCAGTTTATAAACGCCTTGCTTTCTAGAAGCATTAATCTTCCAAAGACAATCCGTTAAAACTCCTAATATTTTGAATGTTTCCTTTTTTTCCCTCCCAAATGAGAACACTAAATGAGCATTGAGGTGCTAATAAGATACCAGATGGTTGTTGATGGTGGAAAATGGAAAGAAGCAGCTGGGAAAGTCATTAAGAAATAATGTGGGGACGCCCCATCCAAACTGCACCGACCTCAAACCAGCACTTGTCGGAAGCAGGGCGAGAGTTTCAAATAAAATATTAATAAAAACCTCCATCAAAGTTCCAGCTATTGATCCGAATTACTCTACAATACCATTGAATACAAAGGCGGTTTTTATGGAAATTACCCACTCTCGTTGGCAAATGAGTGGAGATGATTGGACTTCTATTTGCAATTTATTATAGAATCGTCTTTCAAAAACAAGCCCAAGATTCTAGCGGCATTGGTGGCAACGG
Organism: Tachyglossus aculeatus; assembly: GCF_015852505.1. Taxonomy (NCBI): domain Eukaryota; kingdom Metazoa; phylum Chordata; class Mammalia; order Monotremata; family Tachyglossidae; genus Tachyglossus; species Tachyglossus aculeatus. The sequence continues at coordinate 28,418,636 of NC_052099.1, read as the reverse complement.
CATATTGGATGCTTTCGGGAAAAAAAGGGCAGTTCGTTCAAGTTGGGAGCATTCTGACATATTCTGTTTTGTAAAATGAAAAGAATAGTGATTTACGTATAGCTCGAGCAAATTTACATTTCTAGTATCCACCCTTCCGATTTCAAACCCAGTTCAGCTTGATTACTTCCAAAACCACTTGGAATTTTTTTTAAAGCTAGGCGATTAAAAGAACAACGCTTAGAACAGTGCTTTGCACATAGTAAGCGCTCAATAAATACGATTGATTGATAGCGCTTAATAAATGGCATCGTTATTATTATTAAACAACAACAGCTTTGAAAGCTCCAAGATAAATAGAGTTTCCTAGAGTCTGGGGAGGGACCAACTGCAACGATCAACCTGACCAAACAGATATCATCCCTGGTCGCAGTTAAGAGCCTCAGAAATAGATCCTCCACTTCAGTTGTTCCAGATTTCTGTAGCCCCCTTTTCCCTCCCTGCTTCTCTTTGGCTTAGCCACATGGCTTTCATAAACTGGCATCTTGGGTTTAAAAGGAAAGATTACATTTATAAAGCACACAATGCTGCTCTGTGAGGCTAAGCAAATAAGGTAGTGCCAAGTTGGCTTGAAAGAAAAGGGTTGGGGGAGGGAGAGAGGAAAAGGAGAGGGGAGAAAGGGGATTCGGTGGTACTGGCCTGTTTGGAGCGACTTATATTGTTGACAAGGGCCTATGTGGGTGAATGTGCGTGTGTTTCCGCGTGGGTGGGTGTGGATCTGTGTGTGTGGTTGTGGGTTAGATGGAGAGTGTGTACCTGCGTGGGAGCTGGATGGAGGGAGGGGAAAAAAGGGCCCGAGTCTCCCCGCAGGCCCGGTTGGGCAGGCTCGCAGCGCCCTCTATGGGTGGAAAGCGGGAGAACGGCCCCTTCCCCCTGACAATCCTCTGGCCCGCAGATCCTCCTGACAATAATAATAATAATAATCATTATTATTATTAATAATAATAATGGTATTTGTTAAGCGCTTACTATGTGCGAAGCACTGTTCTTCCTGAAGCAAGGTGATCAGGTTGTCCCACGTGGGGCTCACGGTCAGAGAACAGCGTGGCTCAGTGGAAAGAGCCCGGGCTCTGGAGTCAGAGGTCATGGGTTCAAATCCCGACTCCGCCAATTGTCAGCTGTGTGACTTTGGGCAACTCCACTTCTCTGGATCTCGGTTACCTCATCTGTAAAATGGGGATGAAGACTGTGAGCCCCCCGTGGGACAACCTGATCACATCGTAACCTCCCCAGCGCTTAGAACAGTGCTTTGCACATAGTAAGCGCTTAATAAATGCCATTATTATTATTATTATTATTATTATTAATCCTCACTTTACAGATGAGGGAACTGAAGCACAGAAAAGTTAAGTGACTTGCCCAAGGTCACACAGCTGACAAGTGGCAAAGCCGGGATTCGAACCCATGACCTCTGACTCCCAAGCCCAGGCTCTTTCCACTGCTTCTGGCTCTGAAGTTGGTGGGTCAAAGGGGCGAGGCCGTGGGTGATAAAGAGGGGCCGACCCTCCGCCATATGTTTCCCCAAGCTTCAGCAGCGACCAAGCGTCCAGTTGGTCCCCCAAAGTTTCAGGGGCGCTGTAGTAGTGTGGGAAGCAGCTTTCTTTCAAGTAGCCTTGGGAAGCAGCATGGCCCAGTGGAAAGAGCATGGGCTTTGAAGTCAGAGGTCGTGGGTTCAAATCCCGGCTCCGCCACTAGTCAGCTGTGTGACTTTGGGCAAGTCACTTAACTTCTCTGGGCCTCAGTTACCTCATCTGTAAAATGGGGATTAAGCCCCCCGTGGGACAACCTGATCACCTTGTAACCTCCCCAGAGCTTAGAACAGTGCTTTGCACATAGTAAGCGCTTAATAAATGCCATTATTATTATTATTATTATTATTATTATTAGTAGTAGTAGTAGTAGTAGTAGGCGGGGCCCACTGAGTGGTTTTGGAGGGCGCCCCCTTCCCCTCTCTCCTCGCCCCCAACTCCCACCCCGGACTTCCCTCTGTCGCTTTCTGAGATGCACAAATGCCCACTCGGGCCCTCCCATGGCTTTACCGCTTTATCCCTTCCCCCTAATCCGGAGCAGGATTCTTTTCCTAAATCTTCTCAAGGGGAATCCCAAGTGTTGGATAACGGGGGGCAGGAACCGAGTTACACGGTTAATAAATGCCTGGCCACAGGCAAGCAACCCCTTTCCTCGCGACGAAGGACCTTTCGTACCCCTAGAGTGCGGTCCATTCACCCCGCGAAGCTTCTTCCTCAGTTTCCCCCACGACCCACGGCGAGGAGGCACGCAGGGAGAACATTTGATGCGTTAAAAGCTTGCGGGAGAACCCTCTTTCCCCTAACCAAAGCCGTCAGAAAAATAATAATGATGGTATCTATTAAGCGCTTACTATGTGCCAAGCACTGTTCTTCCTTCCCAGAGAAAACGGGAAATTCTGGCTGAGGATGGATTTCGGCCTCAAGCGCTCTAGATTAGCACTAAGAATGAAATCTCATCACTCCCTTCTTCCGAAAAAGCCCTCCCTTGCTTGCCCTTCTTCTTCCACTCCAGATCCGGAGTCTACCTCATGTCCAGATAGTTTTATCCGAGTCCGACCCAGAAGGGAAAGTTTCATCTGAGGAAATCTTTCGCCTCGTTTAGAGCTCGGAAACGAGGAGAGGAAATTGAAAAGTCGTGTCTTCCTGCAACGACCCCCGGGGGAAAAAATGTTGCTAACAATCCAGATGCTCTTCCATATTACTCTTGTTATAAAGGTGCATTAACTATAACTGTAAATACGTAAACCTTATATCTATTGATCTTTCTTGAGCGGTCCGAGAAAGATTAGACGTAGGAGGCAGCTGTGTAAAAAGGGACACTTAGAATCTTAAACGGAGAAGGAATATAGCTAATTTTCCATGCGAACACACACGAAAATATCAGCAACTTTCTGGAGGCCTGAACATCTCATATTGGCAAATTGTCCCCGAACCAAGTGAAGCGCGTTTTCTCCGACTGTTGGGATCGGCATGCGATTTCAATCCCCGTTCAGTCTTGGGCGTGGACGATCACTATTTCCCCGAAAGGGTTGGAGAGGGAGAGAGGGTATGTATTTCATCCATCCCTCCTGTGACTTTGGCATTTTTCGTTTCCATTTCTCCCTTCCGCCCTCCATCCCTCGCCTGCCCATCTCCAAGTAAAGACTTATTTGTACTTGTTGAGTAAAGAAAACAATTCCCGGGACCCAACAACTTTCAAGCATTCTTCACGCCAAAGGCCACAGATAGCTGGTGATGGGGTGGCTGGTTGGATAAGTCAGTACTCACCCGGCCCCTCTCTCTTTTAGCCCACCTGATGTCTGGGGTTATAATAGGCTTTATCGGGAACCCCTCCCGTCCTCTTGAAAACGTTGGCAAGGATGAAAGGAGCTAAGTTTTACAGAGGACTTCGCGTCCCACTATAAACATCCAGCTGGTTAAACCCTCTTTCTAGTAACTTTTTCCTCTCTCTCTCTCTCTCTCTCTCTCTCTCTCTCTCTCTCCCCGATCAATTATTCACAAGCACATTTATCTCCTCTGCAATATGGAGAATTCATATTCATATCTCTGTTTTAGTGGCCTGACACTGATTAATGTAATATGCACCGTGGCTCCAAATACTGCGCCACTCTATGAATCATGCACTATAAAGTTTCAATCGCCCTTGTAGATGAGACTATTGCAAGGGGGGTGGGGGAGAGAGGGACGAAGCAAAAGCGGGGGGAGGGAGAGAGAGAGGGAGAGAGAGAAAGGAAGAGAATGAATCACACTTGGTTTCTGTGTCCCTATTGAACTGGCTTTTATTTCACCGTCGCTATTGGCGTGATCTCTGGGATTTCCATTACTACCCTATTGAGTGAAGCCGTTCCGGTAGGAGCAGGAAAGTTCCCATGCAGGAAACGGGGGGTCTCACGCCCCCTAAACCTGAACCCGCAGGCTCAAACTCCGAAATTTTCTTCTAGCTCCCCTCTCTCTCCCTTCCTTTTTCCTTCACACCTTAAACAACCCCCTTCACCCCCTCTCTCTTCCCTTTCCCTTTCTTGCCCTTTCTAGAGGGAGTCAGGATAGGCCTGAAGGCATTGGAGGAGGAGTGAGGGTGGTGGTAATTGTGATTTACACATTTATTTCTTTCTATTTAATTTAGACTAAACTCATTCAAGAAAAGAAATGTGTTCGGGAAGTACTTTAAAATGAGCTATCACATCGTGGGGAGGGGGTGAGTGGCAGAGAGAGAGTGAGAGAGGAAGAAGGGAGGGGAGGTTGAGGAGAAGGGAAAGAGGAGGATGGATGGGGTCGTGTGTGTCTATGTGCGTGCACACGTGTGTGTGTATTTGTGTGTGTGTGTGTGTGTGTGTGTGTGCGTGCGCGCGCTCCTTGGGAAAGAAGGAGGGTTGGAGAAGAGGAAAAGGGAAGGCGGGATGTGTGTCTGTGGGTGTAGAAGGGAGAGAAGGTTGGCGAGGAGGGAAAAGAAAGGATAGGGGTTCAGTGTGTGTATATGTCTGTCTGGAAAAGGGAGAAAAGGTTGGAGAGGAGGGAAAGGTAGAGATGGGGTGGTGTGTGTGTCTGCCTGCGGAAGGTGGTACAGGGACTTGCAGAAGAGGGAAAGAGAAGGATGTGGGGACAGTGTGTGTGCATTTGGGGGAGGAGAGAGGAAGGCTTGGGAGGAGGGAGAGGGAAGAATGGGGGGGTGCATGTGTGTGAGTGAGTGTGAGTGTGTGTGTATGTGAGAGAGAGAGAGAGAGAGAGACAGACAGAGAGAGAGAGAGGGGAAAGAGGGCAGGGAGAGTTGCGGGAGAGGGAAAAGTGGGGGGACATAGAGGGTGTGTGCAACTGGGGAAGGAAGGGAAGGATGG